>NC_027750.1:57812336-57812546 GCF_000695525.1 Brassica oleracea var. oleracea | reverse complement strand
ACTTCTTGGTTATGGATCATAATTTTGGGTTTTGGGCTAATGGAGGAAAAAACCAACAGATATAACCTAACAAAATTACAGTATTTTTCAAATTCATTTTTTTGGAAATGCATACTCTACAATTGGTGATATATTTGAGGGTTTTTACCATAACTAACCCACAACTTGATTTTAACCCCAAACTTATATCCAAACTTGAATCAAATGCAA
>NC_027750.1:57783952-57809131 GCF_000695525.1 Brassica oleracea var. oleracea | reverse complement strand
ACCCACCCAGAATCGTTAGCTTCTATGACTCTATGATCCATAAAAAATTTAGAATCAAAATCTTGGGTTTTTTTAGCTCATTGTGGAGAGAAAGTGAGAGATATGTTGTGTTTAGTTCACAAGAATGGAAAAAGAAGAAGGGTAAATCGATTTTGGGAGCATTAAGAGCTTCAAATTGGTTGTTCATGGTGGTTGTGGTATTGATGACAATGGCAATCTTGTAATTACTTGAAGATGATGAGGGTGAGAGAGTAAAAATGTCATTTTCGAAAAGAAAAAAAGAAAAAAAAAATTGATGGCATTTTCGTAAATTATATGAACTTGTGGGGTGAATAGGGCAAAACCAATTTTTTTTTAAAAAAGGAGGTTAATTTTGTGTTTGATTTTAAGTTATAGGTCAATTCTGCAAAAAGCCTTATATCTGAGCCATCATTTTCTTTGCCCCTATATCTCAAACACTAATCTCTTATTCTCTTATGTTACATATACGTAATGCAATTACACATACAACTTATTCAACTACCCCAATTATTGGTTTGACTGTGGCTGTAGAATTTTATCCGTAAAAGTTTAAATGTAGATAAATTGGTTGTAGCTGTAAAGTTGTTACTGTAGATTATTTTTGCAGAAACTTTTGTTGTAGTTAAATTTATTGTAGATGTAAGCTATAGGC
The DNA here is from genome assembly GCF_000695525.1 of Brassica oleracea var. oleracea. NCBI lineage: Eukaryota > Viridiplantae > Streptophyta > Magnoliopsida > Brassicales > Brassicaceae > Brassica > Brassica oleracea. The sequence continues at coordinate 57,808,458 of NC_027750.1, read as the reverse complement.
TGCAGTTAAAGTAAAATATGTGAAATATGTGATGTATATATAAAATTATTATTATTTTTATCACTTAAAATAATTTATATTAATTTTTTAAAAAAATTATCAAAGTGTACTGTTATTTAAAATGTGATATGTAAATAATATTTATATTATTTAAAATATTTCAATAATTTAAGCACCCAAAATTAGAGTAAAATATTTATAGATTTTTTTATCGTAATTATCTTATTTATTTGATACTATAGATATTTTTTATTATACAGGTTATAAATGAAAGATGTAGGTTTTTTAACTAAAATACAAAAGAAAAATGTTTGCTTTATTTTTTTTTCTGTAACTTTAAAAATAAAGGTAACGCATGATTGGTAAAAATTAATAGAAATTTGATGTAGCCTTTAACTTTGAAAAGTAAAGGTAAAGCATGATTGGTAAAGTTTAATGATTTAGAAAAAAAATAAAGCTAAAATAGATAGATAAAGCTTAACTAATCACCCCCATTATTTTTGTAATATAATATTTCACTCAATAAAAACTTTATAATTCCAACTTGGCTGCTCTGGATATAACCCAACAAAATTACAGTATTTTTCAAATTCTTTTTTAGAAATGCATACTCTACGATTGGTGACATGTTTGAGCCATCATCTTCTTTGCCCCTATATCTCAAACACTAGTCTAGTATTCTCTTTTGATCAATTTTTTTTAAAAAAAAATCTAGTATTCTCTTACGTTACATATACGCATTACACATACAACTTTTCCATCCGTCGACTCTTTTTTTCCACAAGTGGACTTACTTACTCAAGTACCCTAATTATTATTTTTGTAATATAATATTTTATTCAATGAAACTTTCTAATTCAAACTTGGCTGCTCTAGATATAACCAATAAAATTACAGAATTTTTCAAATTCATTTTTTGTAAATGCATAATCTACAATTGGTGACATATCTGAGCCATCATCTTCTTTGCCCCTATATCTCAATCACTAACCTCTTATTCTCTTACGGACTTCCTAAATTTTCTATACTCGCATTGATTTAATGAAATATGAATATCTGATTTTACATCTTTATATGTTTGAAATTAATAATTTTTAAAAAAGAAATTGAAATTTCAAATTTTCAAAAAAAAAATCAGATGTTTTCAAATTTTCAATATTTTAGAATTTCAATTTTATTTTTATTCTCAAATTTTAATTATAGTTATATTGAGTTATACTGAATACTAATGGATACTAATGGGTACTACTAAATCATTTTTACTAAGTATTACTTGGTACTATTAAGTTGGTTATAATTTTACTGAGTTAGTTATACTAAGTACTACTAAGTTAGTTATACCAAATTTTACTAAGTTAGTTATACTCAGTTCTAATGAACTAGAACTAATTAATAAATAAAAATAAGCAAAATACAAAAACTCTTCAAGTAAGAATAAGAAGAACCCTAAAATTAGAGAAAACCCATGATTCGCTATAACAACCCCAAAAACAATGCAGAGAAAAGGAGCAAGAGAAATAGAAAAAAGAAGTTATTAATAAAATCTGATGATTTCTCAAATCTATGTACAAAATATAAAAGTACGTACATAATTCACCTGATTTTCTTTGTATTATACACACAAGGATTATAGGGAAATTAGGTGAATACACATACAACATTTTCTTAGTTTATGTCGAAATATTTATAACCATTTTACCCCTACTCCATATACAATTCTAAGACCACCTCCATCGAGAGCACGACATTTATGACTATTTTACCCCTACTCCATATACAATTCTAAGAGAAGTTTTAAAGAAAAGAAAAAAAAAAAAAATGGACAAAATTCAAAGAACCGATGCTTAATTTGGAGGTTTTGGAGTTGGTAAGGAACCTTACGTGTCAGCGGGTGAATGGACTTCCCATTTATTTTTCTCTCTCTCTTTCCTCACATCTTCTCTTTTCCTCCTCCAATATCGAGAGCACGACATCTTCTCTGGTGATTTTGATCTCCATCTTCATCATCCAATCTTGATCACTCCACTTCTCTGGCGATTTCGATTTTCATCTTCCTCATCCAATCTCGATCACTCCATCTTCTCTGTCCGGATTGAAAAGACGAATCTGTTTTGTTTTGGTGACCCAATTGGAATGTGGCAGGGATAAATCGGTTTTTTTCTCATTCTATGACTCCTGGAGAAACCATTGCCGTGAGTTCCGCCAGTATCAAAGGTGCCACAGCCTTTGAAGTTTCAGGTATGCTGATTTTGATTGAATGATAGTTTCACAACATCTCTAAGATAGAAAAGTTAACGTTTCTATTCGGAGTCCTTCTCGCTTGGTCTAAGATAGAAAAGTTCCTTTTTTGTTTGCTTTAAAATGATCATATGTTTGTTTTGTAGAACTAGAGGCGATGGAAATTGCTTCTTCCGAAGCTTCATGTTCTCTTACCTTGTATGTTCTCACAATGTCTTTACTTATCCCTAACTGTTTCTTCTATCTCTATCTAAAGTTGATGTTCTTCTTCTTCTTTTTGTTTATTAGAAGCATATTTTTGAATCACAAGATCGTGGTGAAGTTGATCGTGAGATGTCTCTTCTCATATTATATCATTTTTTTTCTTGCAGCTACGAAGAGCTGGTTAACAGAAATAGAGATCAGTCCATCTCTGACTACAGTAAGCCACTCTAAAATATCTTTGATAATGTATATATGACCAAGTATCCAACCGAACGTAATTTTGACAGATTCTGGTTTGTGTCTCAGTTGTAATGTTCTTCTGGTTTGTTACTGCTGGTGAAGTACGAACTCGTCAGGAGTTCTTCGAACCTTTTATAACAGGATTATCAAACTCAACGGTTGATCAGGTTTGTGCACACTTTGTAAAAGATTCTATAGAAAGCTTTGAATCCCCCATGATGCTTTTTTTTATCGTAGTTCTGCAAGACATCGATTAGGTTTGGAATTAAATGGAATTTAGTGTTATGGTTTGTGTTAGTTGCGGTGAAGTGATTGACATTAGTTTGAGTTGCGGTGAAGTGATTGCATTAGTTTAAACTTGCCTTTAACGTTGTGTCTGCTTGTGTTCCACCATTCATGAATCAGTCTGATAGTGTAGTTTTGATTTGGCACCAATGCAGACAAACCCGAGATCACTGTCTTGTTAGAGTTGTGTCTGCTTGTGTTCCACCATTCATGATCGATATAAAGTAGAAGAGTTGTGTCTTCTTGTCATTATAATATGGTCTTTTGTTCCACCATTCATTTTGTTTCAAAAAAATTTAAGAACCTCAATGAGGTTCTTCCATTGGAGGATGAAAAAATTAATTAGACTAACAAGTGTTCTTAGCTTTTCAAATCACCAAATTAAATACTAATATATTCATTAGAACCCATTAGAGTCTCTAACCAACGGACTTGCTCTTACCTATTCAATATCTCCACTTTTACAAAAAAAAAGAAAATCTAGGGGGTCTCCTCTCTCTTTCTTTCTCTTTTCCCCCTTCTCTCTATCTTTCAACCTCCGATCTGTGTTTGGCAGTCCGAGAGATGTATCTATTTGAGGTTGCATGTGGCTCTGGATCATCTTTGATAATTGGTGTAAATCTAATCTTAGATCTGGCAAGTAGTTTGGGTTGTGCTGTTTTTCCCCCTTCTTCCCGGCTGAAATCTCTCCTCTGATTGATTCCATCTTCTGCAGATTTTGTATTCTATCCATCTAATGGATTTATATTCCCGGTTTCAAGCTTCCTTTCTCCATTGTTGGTCTCTTTTCAGCCAGTCCAGTTTTGTTCCCCTTCAAGTCTTGCTTCTCGAGATGAGATTGGCCTGGTTTTGGATCGGCTCGCTCCATGTCTCTTCTCAAGAGATTGGCTTTCTTATTGGCCAAGTCGTTCCTTATTAATATTGCCTCTTCCGGTTAATTGATCATGGTTCCTGTTCCTGCAATGGTTCAGCCTTTCCGGGTGTTTAGAAGCTTTAAGTTCATGGTTTAACTGACTGTGCTTATTCACTATTGGAGGAGTCTGTTATCTTTGTGGTACTTGGTAACTCTATCTCTCTCGAAGTTGCTTGGAGTAAAGCTTGGTGGTACTAGGATGATCTTCCATTGTTGGGCTTTAGATAGTAATTCAATTCAGTTATGTTGGTTTGTAATCAGTTTGTTTTTAACTTGACTCCCTTTGTTAGGGCTTAGGACTCCAGGAATATTTTTGTCTCTGGCTAAAGATTGTGTTTATGTATCTCTCATATCTTGGTTAACATCATTAGTGTTTATAAAAAATAAAAAATCTATCTACACTTTCAAAAATTTTAATTGACACATTTCTCTTTGTCTGAACTCTTTCCTCATCTCCTATTATCATATTTCCACAAGAATCACTATCAAAATCCTGTTATACAAATCAAAATAATGGAGAACAACAAAAATCAAGATAACCCAAACTTATGTCTCTGTGTTTCTGAACTCTCTTCTAATTTCTAATCACCATCTCTTTTCACTTTCCTTGTGAAAAACCTCAGATTTCACGCTAAATGTTCTATGGATACAAGTTAATTAATGGCAAAAACTTCTTTTTTTTTTTTGATTCTGGACCCCGAAAGTTATTTCTTTCAATCTATAGTCTTCTACCCATAATTGGTATTGGTATTTATCATGATTTTGTGCTCTCATTAGCGAGTGACAAGGTCGAATCCATTTTATCTAATTATTTTTATGGATAGTTTTTGGCAAATAGAAAAAAAACATTAAATTGAATGATAATAAGAAGTCTTTGGTTTTTGTATCGTGAGAATCTTTTGAATCGTTGTACTACTTGATTCAAAAGGTTCTTGATGATTTACTACTAAAATAAAACTAAACTAGATTTGGACTCGCACAACCGTGGGGTATTAATTTTCATGTTTATATATATTTTACATAATTAGAATATATTTTTTAAGTTACTTATATATTTAAATGTTTATATATAATTATTTTAAATATAACAATTTGATAGTTTTCATGCTGTAAGTTAATTGATTATTTCAAATCATCACATATATTTGGTATTTTTATTATATATTTTAAAATTATTTTTATTCAATTATTATGATCCTGATCCGTAATTCAAAGCGATAGATTTTATTTATCAATATTTTTTTATGTTTATTCATTTAAGATAATAACTATATATATATAAGTTTAAGATAAGTTAATTTTATACATGAATTATCTGATTTACTAATGTTAACCCATTCTACCAAACATATTATATTTTTAGCATAAATTTTTAATGTTTGTGAAAATAAAATATATTAATTTATCAGTTTAAAATAATTTTATCATATTTAGTTAAATACAATGCTTTATTTTAAAATGATAAATATAACAATAAAATAGTAAAATTTGATATAATTTTTTTTCATTTTATATTAATATATATATATGTATAATAACATTAATTTTATTACTAATTACAACATTAATGAAAATATTTATATACAATTTTTGATAATTAAGATATTATTATAATGTTTTTCAACAAATTTGTTAAGAAAATTAAATATATATTTATATTTTAAATTAAAGATATCAAATTATATTATGATTTAAATAGTTAAAAGATTATATATTATCATTAAGGAAATACATTTAATAAAAAAAATTAAATGATGATCCAAAGAAAAATATCACACATGAATCAAGGTGAGTTTGTTAACCAATCCGGGTTTCTAGGAGTCGATGTTATATTAGGAATGATATATTATTAATCCATATTATTAGTAATAAATGAATGATAAATGATTTCTAGTGAGAGTCTATTTTTAAAAAAATTACACATGAACCAAGGTTGTGACTTTTGTTTTAATATATAAGATTTGATTTCTTAACTTATATGAAGTTATATAGATGCTATTTTTTTATTTGGATTCTTTTATTTTTTGGTTAATGTTTTAGTTAATTCGATGTAAATGAACTCATAACTATGTAAACCTATTCCTAAAAGATTGACACAAAAATAGCATATCCAAATTAAAAGAAAACCTATCGAAACCACAATTAAATGAATGGAATTGGGATATGGATGGAATATAATGAAATAGATCCGCTTTGTGGTTCCCGATGGAATGAGGCATCGAACGGAGCCACTCCTCCGGGGAGCCGGAAATGTAAATTCCTACTTTGGTTCAAGTCCACAAACCACTGAGAGCTCTGGCATCGATTCAAGCTAAATCCTGAAGAAAAGTTGAAAGCGTTGTTTGATAAGCCTTTACGAGTTGAGTAAACAAATCAATCATGTTCAAAAATGGATATAGAAAAAGAAAATAGCCAAAGAAAAGAAGAATTATATATTGTTTTGAAAAACCGGAGATTTCATTTGGATTTCATTTGATTTGAGAAGATGTTACAACATAAATCTCAAGTGATTTGATCAGACAAAACGATCTACTACCTAGTTATGAACCAATTAACAGAGAGTTCTAAACTTTGTAATTTGTGATTTTTATAGTTGTTTAACTTGTTAAGAATACTTTTTACGCGCTAAATATAATATTGAAAGTTGTCAACAATGTAATTTGATATAATAAAGATTTTAGCCATGTATAATTTTAAGTATACCTTTTAATTAGCTTTAAAATTCATTTTTAAACTACTACCTAAATTTATAGCATATAACAATTTTAACATACATTTACATGCATATTTTAATTAATATTTAAGATTCCTTGGTAACCCGCCAACTTATATAATAACATAATTTTACTTTTTGTTTTTTATTGATATGTTAGATTATTTTATGAGATTTATTGGTATAGGTTTAACATATCTAAGAATGTGTAACAATTTATTTATCTATTACACTTCCTCCGTTTTATATTAAGTATCGTTGTAAAGAATTTTTTTTGTTACAAAATAAGTGTCATTTTCGATTTTCAATGCAAAATTTATTAATTTTATTCAACAGTTATTGTACTTTTGGTTGAAATATGGTTAGGTTTATAGATAATAGTGTTTTTATATTGTAAATATGCAAAATTAATTATTTTGTTAAATCTGTGTGCACAAACTCAAAACGACACTTAAAATAAAATAAGAAAGTATAATTTTAGAAGTCTATACACATAAGACATAACACATACTAAAGATAAATAATAAATCACATATAATAGTGTTATTAATATTGAACAATCTATAAAACATGATATCAAACCACATTATGTAACATCTGCCAAATTTAACGTTAGATTACTAACACTTTTAAAAGCCTGTAACAAATAATTTATTAGCTAAATGTAATATTAGCTGATATATTAATAATTATCTGGGTAACTCACACATCCATCTTGTTCATATATTGAGATCATATTTATCTACTTAGTTGAAAACACAGATACTGGTCTCATGAATCATGCATCGGAACTGAGTTGAGGACAAAATGCCATTGACTTGAAAACAGACTTCATCGTGGTGAAGAAGATATTTGTGAGGGGTTATTATTATTATTTTTTTGAAAAGATTGAGTAGGGAGAGCCTCATGTAACTAGGAAAGGGGGATAAAATGTAGTTTAATGATTATTAATCCCCTTAAATAAGTTTTTTTGTGTTTCTAACCTACAAAAAGCCCAGTCTAATTCATTACTCCATCCGTATGTAAATAAATGTTATTTTGACATTTTCACATAAATTAAAGTGGCAGAATTATATGTAAGTTTTTATTAATTATATCATTTAGTCAATAGAATCTAAGATAAATAAAATTAATTATAAAATTAATGAAGTTTTCAATTAATTTTCAGCTGAAAATAAATATAATTTTCATTGAAATTATAAAGTGGTATTTTTTTATAGCAAAAAAAAATTAAAAAAAAATTATTATAAAACAAATGGAATATCTAATAGATATAGGAACTGTTTGGTCATTTATATTTGCTTAGGTACAATGCAAGGCCCACAATATTTTTTTTTTGCTAATTCCTGGCTTTTTTTTAGGATTTTGGTCAAATTGATTCTAAAAATAATTCAAAAATAAAATTATTTTGAGATTAGTCTTTCACTGATAGGGGCAAAGAAGAAAATGTATGGACATATTTACATAACATATTTTTACAAAAACAAAATTATAGAAATAAGAAAAAGTGACATCTTCCAAAAATTATAGCCTTTAAAAGAAATTTAATTGAAATATTAAAATATTTTTATATCTATTCTGTAATGTTCAATTTTATAAATAAAATATAAAAAAAAATTCCTCTTCACAAAATTTTTTTTAAAAAGGAACAATGAATAATTTTTTTTTATATTACTACTTTAACTGTTTACATATTTATAAAAGTATTTCAAAAAGAATTATTTCATTTCTATTTTATTATTTATTAGTTTTTACAATACACACAATAGAAGCCTAATTATTGGCCACTTTTAACTTCTAGAACATATTAATGATAATATATTTGGAAAAAGATTCTCAGTCAATATATAGAGTCAATGTCTTCTATTACTATATTTGATTACTGAATTATATACAGAGCTCTCTCTTTCTCTCTTTTTCCACCACACAAATGAATTATTCCTTTTTCCTTACCATCTTTGGTGCTGCAACAGGTTGCTTCGTGTTTTTTCGAAAATTCAGATTCAATCAAGACATCAAAGAAATTGACTCATCACATCCATCTTCTTTCTCTATTTCATCAGTTCCTTCATCTTCTTCGTCTCAAAACTGGACACACGATGTCTTTCCCAGTTTCCGTGGGGAAGATGTCCGCATAGACTTACTCAGTCACATTCAAAAAGAGTTTAAGAGAAAGGGAATCACTCCATTCAACGACAATAGGATCAATAGAGGAGGATCCATCGGTCCCGAACTCATAAAGGCGATTAGAGGATCTAAGATCGCGATCATCTTGCTCTCGAGGAACTATGCATCTTCAAAATGGTGTCTTGATGAGTTGGTGGAAATTATGAAGTGCAGAGAAGAGTTGGGTCAAACTGTGATGGTCGTTTTCTATAAAGTAGATCCGTCTGATGTAAAGAAGCTGACTGGATATTTTGGGAAAGTTTTCAGAAAAACTTGTGTGGGTAAAAGTAAAGAGGATATTGGGAGATGGAAAGAAACTCTAGCCAAAGTGTCCACAGTCGCTGGTTACCATTCAAGCAATTGGTTCGTCTTTTTTCTATTTCTTTTTGCTTCTAATCTTTCAAACACATACAAATCAAACAGAAAAAAAATTTCCAAACGATAACAAATTTTCCACTTATTTATCTTTCCATGACATCAATATATAATATCAATATTTATGTCAAAATATAATAAAAATGCGTTAGTTGCAAAACTTTTGAAAATTTATATCATTCCCTACATTTTACAGATGTTAATTTGGTTATTTATGAATACCTATTAGGGTGTGATTTCAAATAGAGTTGCTTGATTTTAAAATTTGAGAGTTTTGTGTATTTTAACATCTTTCAAATTTTGTATATATGCAGCCAAAACCGATTCATATTTGCAAAACGTATTGAGCGAATATATTTATTTTTCCTCTGTTTAGGGATAATGAAGCGGCCATGATTGAGCAAATAGCCAGTGATGTTTCAAACAAGCTGATTAGTTCTGTTCCATCAAGTGATTTCGACAGCTTAGTTGGGATGAGAGCTCACATGAAAAGTATGGAACTGCTCTTACGCTTGGATTCCAATGAAGTGAGGATGATAGGGATTTGGGGTCCGTCTGGAATTGGTAAGAGCACCATCGCCAGATCTCTCTTTAGCGAATGCTCTCATTACTTCCAACTTAGTGTCTACATGGAGAATATCAAAAGACACTATCCAAGACCTTGTTTCGATAGATACGGCGCCCAACTGCAATTACAGAAAGAGTTCTTATCTCTAATACTCAATCAGAAGGATGTCACTATCCATCATTTAGGAGTTGCACACGACCGACTAAAAGATAAGAAAGTGTTAGTTGTTCTCGACGACGTGGACCAATCTGCGCAACTAGATGCCTTGGCGAAAGAACTTTCGTGGTTTGGTCCGGGAAGTCGGGTTATCGTCACAACGCAAGATAAGAGAATTTTAAAAGCACATCGGATTAACCTTATTTACGAGGTTGGTTTTCCACATGATGATGAAGCTCTTGAAATCTTCTGCATAAATGCTTTTGGTCAAAAATCCCCATATGATGGTTTTGGGGACCTTGCTCTGGAAGTTACAAAGCTTGTTGGTAAACTCCCATTGGGTCTAAGTGTTGTGGGATCTTATTTCAAGGGATTGTCAAAAGAGGAGTGGGAACATGAGTTACCAAGGTTAAGAACTAGACTTGATGGAGACATTGAAAGTATTTTAAAGCTCAGCTATGATACGTTATGCAATGACGATCAAGCTTTATTTCTTCACATAGCCTGCTTTTTCAACGGCCGACATATTACAACAGTGGAGGAGTGTCTTGCAGAGAATTTTTCTGGTATAAAAGGTCGTCTTCGTGTTTTAGCTGAGAGATCTCTCATATCCGTCGACTCAGGAGTTATAAAGATGCATGATTTGCTAGCACTTTTGGGTAGGGAAATTGTTCGTAAACAAGCCCCTTACGAACCTGGGCAACGTCAGTTTTTGGTTGATGATGAAGATATATGCAAAGTACTAAGTGATGGTAGACTAGTAAGTTTTCATATTGGTCGTTCACTGCATTTATCCCTAGAATATGTGACAACAAATCACGTTTGCTTATTTATCTTTGGTTTCTTTAATTCTTTTTCAGGGTAGTCGAAGTGTTATAGGCATATATATTGAGTTGGGGAAGGAGTTGAAGGTAAGTGACAGAGCCTTTGAAAGAATGTCCAGTGTCCAATTCTTAAATCTTTCTTGTGATTTTAGTCACCCCAGTCCATACGTACTAGAAAGTCTGATCTGCCTACCTCGAGAACTTAAATTACTGGACTGGACCGAATTTCCAATGACATGTCTGCCTTCTAATTTTAATCCGGAGTTCCTGGTGGGAATAAACATGAGTTTTAGCAAGCTTGAGAAATTGTGGGAAGGAAATAAAGTAAGTACAAATATTTCTCTCTCTAAAAATTTGTATACTTCCGTTTTGATCGAACCTATAAGTTATCTTCTTGTACAATGTGCTTTAGCTGAAAAGAAATTAAATGATCCTTTTGTATAAGAATTATTATTATTATTTTATTTTATTTTATTTTGAGAAAGCGCTATTGTATTAGAATTATTGGTAGTGATTTTTTTTTTTTTGCATGAAATATGTATCAACGTCTGTTTTAATGATGTCTTTGTTTTCTGTACAGACGATTAGAAATCTCAAGTGGTTGAAATTGACTGAAGCCAAAAATCTGAAGGAGCTTCCTGATCTTTCAACTGCCATTAATCTTCGACGTTTGGATCTGTGGTGCTGTTCAAGCCTTGTGGAGCTCCCTTCTTTTATTGGGAATATGACTAGTCTCAAGGAATTATGTCTCATAGGATGCTCAAGCCTTGTGGAGCTTCCTTTTTCTATTGGAAATATGACTCATTTTGAACAGTTGAACCTCAACAAATGTTCAAGCCTTGTGGAGCTCCCCTCTTCTATTGGGAATCTGACTAATCTCCAGGACTTGTATCTCAACGGATGCTCAAGTCTAGAGAAGCTCCCCTCTTCTATTGGGAATCTTCATTGTTTGCAAAGATTGCAAATGAAAGGTTGCTCAAAGCTAAAGGCCCTTCCGATCATCATCAACTTGGAATCTCTTTGGGAGCTAGATCTCAGTAACTGCTCGTCGTTGAAAAGCCTTCCTGAAATTTGCACAAACATTGTAGATCTAAAGATTAATGGAACTGCTATAGAAGAAATTCCTCCATCATTCAGGTAATGGTCTCGTCTTGATATGTTTATTCATACTGTGAAAACCTCTGGAAATGGCAGCATGTTTTTGACCTCATCAAGAATATCCTCACATCAATTTTCCTACATCACTGAGATTTATAGCTTGCGTTTTGCTGGTTAGTAAGACTGACGTTGAGATTGGTGTTTGGTACAGGACGAGGATAAAAGAATGCAGACTAAGTACTCCAGAAAGCGATTGGGAAAGCGAAGAATACGGTTCAGAAGAAAGTGACGAATGCGGTTCTCCAGAAAGCGATGCTCCCTCCTCGTGTTAATGGACGCTGAAAAAACAAATCTCATTTTCGTTAACAATTTTCTTTTCTTCCAAAAACCTTAATTTCAAGTTGATGTCCATTTTTTCGGTATTTGTCTAAAATTATCATTGCGTTGTGAGTTATCTTGGGGTTTGAGTAAAAATGTGTTGGCAAAAATAATCTATGTATCTATGTGCCTATGTGCATAATATTGTTGTGATACGTTCATTCTACAATAAAAAAGGTTTGTGCAACTTGAGTGAAATATATCCTAAGTGACTAAGGGCCTCACTGGTTTTCCCTTCTATCACCTGTAAACACAGTTTTTGCGGTTGCTAGCGGTTGACAGCGTTTTGAAACAATCATACAAACCGCTCTAAACCTCTTAAAATCAAAAGCTGGTTCCAGCTAGCGTTTGCGTTTGCGGGCGGTTGCAGGTGGAAAAATAAATATAAAATTATTTTCAAAAATATTATAAAATTTTAAAATTAAAATTTTAAAATGGAAATATTATAAATAAAAATATATACATATTTTATATATTAATTAAAATTCACAAACAGTATCATAATTTGCTTCATAAAAACTTTAAACTAACTATTTATTAGAATTTTTAAACATTTCTATACACACATATATAAAGATATACACATATATAAAATGAAATAAAATATTTTTAATTTTTTTAATATAAATCTTCAAAACAAATTTTATTAAAATTATAACTTTCAACTAATTTGAATTTTTTATAAATAAACCTAATATTTTTATTAATCATATTATATTGATAATTATTATATTTTATAACAATAGTATGTTTTTATATTTTTTAAATGTTATAATATGTTGATATAAGTAATTTATTATTAAACCGCTGCAATATCTTATAATCAACCAGTCACAAATATTTCGCAAACGTAATAATTTTCAAACGTTGTACCAGTCATACAAAACGCTTAATAACGCTTGAAACCGTAACTATCTGCATCCGCAAACTCCCGCAACCGCAATCGCTGCGTTTAAACCAGTCGGGCCCTAAGTCAATTGATTCAGGATGCCATTGAACGTACTCTTTCAGGGCTTAGTCCAACTCAACCTTTGTGATAAAACTGTGTTAGCCAAATCCATCTAAGTGTCTCAGAATATTGTTCAGTGTTGTGCAGATTTTTCTTTCTCCAACAGGGCCATACAAAAAAATATATCCTCCTTTCCACATATATACCAGACCAGAAGACGCTCTTTGTTGAAACTCAAACGTATTTGAACTTTCTATACACTCTAATAGAAGCCTTCCTTGTACCATTTGTTTTCTCCAATATAGTCAAGACTGCATTTCTTTTATATACAAACAGCCTACATTGTACGGTCGTATAACCTAATATATTTTCACCGTGACTGATCCCAATTGCAGTTGTAAGTATTGTCCTCTGACATAACGAGTATCCAGATTTTTTTGATCCCAAGCACTTGTTAAATGCTTCTTCAAGCCCTTCTTTGACTACTTCAGCTTCTTCTGTCTACTGCTTAGTTGCTTTACACTGAACCACAGACTGTCAGATACGTGGTAAGAATCAGAAAAGGGCATGAAAACATGCAAATTTTGAGACAATGCGCCACTCCTTTCGAATTCAGTTCTGCCTATGAACACAAAAAGTCAACAGATTTCTTAGAGAAGAGGCCATACCAGTAATTCGAAATGACTGAAACAACAAAAAAAAACATAACCACCATATACCAACAGAATTTGTATATGTAGAGGGAAACATAACATGTAATTATCTGTATCTACTTCCATTATAGATTATTTAATGATAGCTTCATCTCCCCATCCATACTCTTTCATGGCTTACTCCAACTCATACACTGTTTATAAACCGGTCTAAGCCAAGTCCATATCAGTGTCTCAGAATATTTTCTTCTCAGTCTATAGGTTTCTCTGCTCCACCAAAGCGAACTTACCAGCTCTTGTCTTTGTCAGAGTATTGGAAGTCTTTGAACAAGTGCTCATCTCAATCCAGTCTGTATCTATAGTAATAACTTCCATGATATTGTTAACTTCATCTTTTAGCCACCCTGGTTTTCAGTTCTTTGCAAGTAAGGGAGGTACACCACAAAGCAAGATGTCTAGAATAATCTCTGCACTCATCTCTGTAAACCTTCCCTGCAATTTTTTATAAGTTTATAAAACAACACATTAAAGCTTATGAACACACAGTTATCAACTAGCTAAACTGATAGTAAGATTAAGGAAAAAAAAACACAAGGTCTACACAATTACGCACATTCCCAACTTGCAAAGCCTCTGTTTTGAAGATTACCACTATGAACTAAACTAATAAGACTCTCAAGTTATATATGGATCACACCTGAAAATAAACATTGGTTATAATCTTAAGAAATCTAAAACATAGCATTTACATATATCTTATAACCAGAAGAGTTGTATGTATAGCATTCTCAACTTCTCCAATGAAAACAGACAATCCAAAGTCAGTAGCTTTGAGCATAGCGTTCTCATCTTTACTAAAGAGGAAGAAGTTCTCAGGCTTGATCAACAATCCTATCGGACAATTCACTTCCACCACACATTTCCATTACAAGACGAATCGACTGTCTATCGTCGTAAGCGGCTTTGATCTATTTTGTTGTCCAGACAAATGCTAACATTATCTGATTCTCTTTCTTCACATCGTCTCTGTCTTGCTCTTTTGTTAGCCTACTACGTGTTTCCCGTTGCAAGTGCAGGTTATACCAAATTGACCTAGACCTAATTCGTGACCTAAGATTGCTCTTTCCTCAGTTTTGAGCTTTTTTTTTCTCATCACCTTTCTAATTGTGTCAAACTGAATCAAGAGACCTTATTAGCAAAGACACTGAGAATTCCATGTAGTTGAAACTGAATGGATTTGATACGCACTTTCTCACCACATCTCTAGGATTTAAGGTTTGTATGCATGTTCCTGGGTTCATAAGGGCGACGTTGAGACTTGTGAGTTTAACATGATGAAGATACCTTCTTCTCACATCAAGGGTGAAAATTAAAAATCATGTCAATCTTGCGTGTAGACCAAGAAACCCCATCCTCATACCTTCAAGTATTAAGTCCGTAATGTCTCCACCACTTTTAGAGGAGCATTTTGTGAAGAATATGTCCAAGTATTGTTGTAAGTTTGCTTTACGTATACCACCGGTCTAGTAAAGTCTGATTTAAGCCACATTGGTTTAATCAGAGTCATGTGCTTAGCACGTGAGATGAGCTTATGTAAAACGACGAGTATAAGTCGTTACAGCTCACTAGTCTCTTTATTGTTTTTCATCCTAAGTGAGAGAGAGCTAAGGACGTGAGCTGAGAGAGAGAGAAGTAGTCTATATCGGTGGTTACGGTTGTAATCGGAGGCTCGAGATCGGAGCTAAGATAGTGGATTGCTGATCTCAGATCAGCCCCAGGAGATATAGCGGCTTCTCCACCTTGGAGGAGTGCGGTGAACCTGGGTAACAAACTTGTGCGTACTCTTGTTCATAGTTCACAGTTCTAGATTCAAGAATCGAGTTAGATCTAAGAGAATCAAAGCAAACGTTTTCACAAATTGGTATCAGAGCTTGTGTTTAGCTTCGGAGAGATCGCGATCGAAGAATCTGAGAGTTTTCTTGAATGAAGATGATGGATGGATCAAAGGTCGACATCGAGCGATTCGATGGAGATGGGGACTTCTCTCTATGGAAGCGAAGGATGTTCGCTTACCTCAGTGTATCTGGATTAAAGGATGTGCTAGTCGAAAAGGCCTCAAGCTCAGAGGTGAAGGAAGATGACTCACAAGAAGTCGATCCAGATACTAAGAGGAAGAAGGTAGCTGACGAGGAATCAAGATTGGAGAGATGTGAAAATTCCATGAGTACGATCTTTCTAAACGTGGGAGATCATGTTCTGAGGAAGATCGAGAGGTGCACTACCGCTGCAGAGACATGGTCATTGTTGGAGTCTCTATACATGCCTAAATCTCTACCAAATCGAGTCCACACACAACTCAAGTTGTATGGATTCAAGATGGAGGATCATCGGTCAATTGATGATAATATTGACGACTTCTTGAAAATTGTGGGTGAGCTGAGTCATCTAAGCATAGAAGTGGATGAAGAGGTTCAAGCGGTGCTGCTTCTGAATGCACTACCAACCAAATACGATCAGCTCAAAGAAACACTTAAGTACAGTCGAGAAGTCATCAAGGTTGAAGACGTAGCCAGCTCAACCAAGTCCAAAGAAAAGGAATTCAAAGATTCGCCAAGTGCCCGTCCGAGTTCTGAAGGTCACTTTGTTCGAGGAAGATCAGAGACGAGGAACTGGTCTGGCAAGTCAAGGTCTAAGTCATCAGAAGGGAAGAAGATCTGCTGGATTTGTGGAAAGGAGGGGCACTTTAAGAAGCAATGCTACAAGTGGCTAGAGCGAAACAAAGGGAAGTTTCAGCCAAACAGCAAACCAGAATCGTCACTAGCCAGAGATGATGCTCAAGATCTTGTCGGTTTGATTGCCTGTGAAGTCAATCTTTCGCAGGAAACTAATGACAAAGAAGAATGGATCCTTGATACAGGATGTTCATTTCATATGACATCAAGGAAGGATATATTCATTGAGCTTAAGGAGTCAGCTTATGGGAAGGTTAAAATGGCTAACAATAGTCACACGGAGGTAAAAGGCATTGGGTCAGTAAGGTTCAGAAATCCAGATGGCACAACATTCCTACTACACGAGGTCAGATACATGCCAGGAATAGCAAGGTATCTGATATCATTGGGTACTTTGGAAGAAAAAGGCTGCGAGTTTAAAGGGCCAGGAGGCGGCATCAAGATAGTTAAAGGATGTACGATCATCATGAGAGGTGAACGCAAGGGACGCAACACTTTATACTTTCTACAGGGAAAGGCAATAACAGCAGAAGCCTGTAGTGCAAAGTCCGCAGAAGATGAAGCAAAGTTGATAACCACACGGCTGTGGCATAGCAGGCTAGAACACGTTGGCCAGAAAGGATTAGATGTATTGGCAAAAGAAGGATGCATTGATCAATCTACAATCACTGGTCTAGACTTCTGTGAAGATTGTGTTATCGGTAAAGCACATAGAGTCAGTTTTGGTTCAGCTAAGCATGTAACCAAAGAGAAGCTGGGTTATGTTCATTCCGACTTATGGGGATCGCCAATGTTCCAAAGAGCTTGGGGAATTGTCAATACTTTATTTCGTTCTCTGATGACTGGTCAAGGAAAGTCTGGATCTACTTCCTCAAGACCAAAGATGAAGCATTTGAGAAGTTCGTTGAGTGGAAGAAGATGGTCTAAACGCAATCAGAAAGAAAGGTCAAGAAGCTCAGAACCGACAATGGTCTGGAGTATTGCAACAACAGGTTCGATAAGTTCTGCAAAGAGGAAGGGGTTGTACGACACAGAACATGCACGTACACGCCACAACAGAATGGCATTGCAGAGAGATTGTACAGGAGCATAATGAACAAAGTGAGAAGTATGCTGAGCGAAAGTGGATTAGAGTTGAAGTTCTGGGCAGAAGCAGTATCTACCTCAGTGTACTTGATCAACAGACTGCCGTCATCAGCTTTAGACTTTAAGATTCCAGAGCAGATGTGGACATCTATTGCACCTGACTTATCTGGCTTGTGAAAATTTGGATGATTGGTTTATGTGCACTCGGATCAGGGGAAGTTAAACCCTCGATCAAAGTGGGGAGTGTTCACTGGATATCCTGATGGAGTAAAAGGCTTCCGGGTTTGGTTGCTTGACGAAGAAAAGTGCGTGATTAGCAGGAATGTTATCTTCAGAGAAGAATTAATGTACAAAGACATCAACAAGACTAACTCATCAGGTATTCCTATCTCAACAAATTTTATTTTAACTACCAACAGTTTGAGTTTTGAGCCTGCAGGGGAATCATATCAGGATATTACTCGAGGAGGAGCTGAAGATTCAACAGAAGGAAGGGAACAAAAGGATCAAGTTGCAACTTCTGATGAATCTACAGGAGCAAGTACGAGTGGTCAGTTAGAAGATCTCAGCAACTATCAGCTGGTCAGAGACAGAGAAAAGTGACAGACGAGACAACCTGCTAGGTTACAAAACTACATGGTTTATGAAGGAGATGAGACCATTGCAGGGTTTGCATATCTTGTCATGGAAGATGCTGGTAGACCTGAGCCGGGAAGTTATAAAGAAGCGTTAGAAGATCCAGATAGCGAGTTATGGACAAAAGCAGCTGACGAAGAGATGGAGTCTCTTCAGAAGAATAAGACATGGGTGTTAGTAGACAGAGTCCTTGGTCAGAAGCCTATTGGATGTAGATGGATTTTCAAGAGGAAGGCTGGCATAGATGGTGTAGAAGATCCAAGATACAAAGGAAGACTTGTTGCAAAGGGTTATGCACAGAAGGAAGGAGTTGACTTTCAAGAGATCTTCTCACCGGTGGCAAAACATGTATCCATCAGGTTCTTACTATCCATGTTGGTTCATTTCGACATGGAGCTTCAGCAAATGGATGTCAAGACAGCTTTCTTACACGGGTATCTTGATGAAGATATTTATATGGAGCAGCCAGAAGGATATATAGACAAAGAACATCCAGAGAAGGTGTGTCTATTAAAGAGGTCGCTATACGGGTTGAGACAGTCTCCTCGGCAGTGGAACACAAGATTTGATGAATTTATTTTGAGTCATGGATTTACAAGAAGCGAGTATGACATCTGTGTTTACTACAAGGAGTATGAGAGAGACAACTATATCTACATGCTCTTGTATGTAGATGATATTCTCATAGCTTCAAACAGTAAGAGTCAAGTTGCGGAGTTGAAGCAGATCCTAAGCTCTGAGTTTGAGATAAAGGATCTCGGAGACGCCAAGAAGATATTAGGTATGGAGATAACTCGTGACAGAGAGAAAGGGGTTTTAACGATATCTCAAGAATCATATGCAATGAAGGTGTTGAGTACGTATAACATGGATAAAGCTAAGAGTGTATCCACACCTCTGGGAGCGCATTTTTAGATTGAGTTCAGCTACTGAGAAAGAAGCTAAGGAGCAGTTAGTATACATGAAGGATGTTCCGTATCAAAGTGCCGTAGGATCTCTTATGTACTCAATGGTGGGAACTAGGCCAGACATGGCTTATGCAATTGGGATGGTCTGCAGGTTCATGAGCAGTCCTATCAAACTTCATTGGCAGGCGGTCAAGTGGATTCTCAGATATTTGAAGGGAACTACGAAGATGAGGCTAACATTCAGAAAGGAAGGTCAGTTTGTGGTGAAAGGATACTGTGACGCAGATTACGGAGCATATTTGGATAAGAGAAGGTCTATTACTGGAATGGCATTTACAGTTGGTGGTAATGTGATAAGCTGGAGGTCAAGTCTACAGAAGGTGATTGCGTTATCTACAACTGAGGCCGAATACATTGCGTTGTGTGAAGCATCAAAAGAAGCTATCTGGTTGAGAGGTCTTATAAATGAGTTAGGATTTGATCAAGATCAAGTGGAAGTGCATTGTGACTCTCAGAGTGCAATAGCATTATCAAGGAACCCGGTACATCACGAGAAGACCAAACATGTTGATGTGAAGTACAATTTTGTGAGGGAGTTGGTGAGTGACAAATTCATTAACGTGGTAAAGATAGCTACTCAGCATAACCCGTCAGACATCTTCACAAAGGTATTGCCTGTTGGAAAGATGAGAGAAGCATTGAGGTTTCTTAGGATTACTGAGAACTGAGCAGTGAAGCTCAGAGAGATGAAGCCGAGTGGGTTTACTCGGAAGATATGAAGCTGGGTGGGTTTACTCAGAGGTTACTTACGAAGCTGAAGAAGTAAGTTTCAGGAGGAGTTGGAAAGAAGATCCAACAAGAGAAGAAGGTAAAAATCCACAAGCGTTAATACTGGACAAGGAGGAGATTGTGAAGAATATGTCCAAGTATTGTTGTAAGTTTGCTTTACGTATACCACCGGTCTAGTAAAGTCTGATTTAAGCCACATTGGTTTAATCAGAGTCATGTGCTTAGCACGTGAGATGAGCTTATGTAAAACGACGAGTATAAGTCGTTACAGCTCACTAGTCTCTTTATTATTTTTCATCCTAAGTGAGAGAGAGCTAAGGACGTGAGCTGAGAGAGAGAGAAGTAGTCTATATCGGTGGTTACGGTTGTAATCGGAGGCTCGAGATCGGAGCTAAGATAGTGGATTGCTGATCTCAGATCAGCCCCAGGAGATATAGCGGCTTTTCCACCTTGGAGGAGTGCGGTGAACCTGGGTAACAAACTTGTGCGTACTCTTGTTCATAGTTCACAGTTCTAGATTCAAGAATCAAGTTAGATCTAAGAGAATCGAAGCAAACGTTTTCACAAATTTCTACAGCGAGCTCGTCTTTGAGGTTCAAGTCTACGATGACAAATTGAAGTTAGGAGAATGCGGGATGATGGATGTTATTTGCAAAGAGAACTAAAGTACCATAACTTGTTTAGATGATGATGACCAGATGTTCATGAACATTTTTTTTTATGAAGAATGTACTTAAGCTTGAATGAATATGAAAACCAAACGAAGCCCAAACGTTTTAAAAGAAAAGATTGGTATGAGTAGGAGGATAAATATATAAAAAGCTTCTAGAGAAGATTGAATGATCTCTTTGCTGCGAAATTTTCAAGTGTGAACTCATCAGTTCTGATGTGCAGACATTGGATTTTGATCACTGCTTCCTTGAAATTGCTTGTGCTCTTCCTTGAATTTTCCTTCTTAGAATAGTATAAGCCAAAACGGAATGGTGGGACTTTACATTAAACTTTATGCACCTTATTTTTGGTCGGTGACATATTTTTCCACAAAAGTCTTTGTAAGTCGGCCGAGTCAACGTTTCAAGACATATACGCAATTACACATACAAAATTTTCACAAGTCTCTTTGGTTCATTATTGCTTTACATAAAGTAATCTAAGAAATATTCTTGGTCCCTCTCTCCACCATATAGTTTGCTTCTTCCTTTTTTATCATTTCCTTTACCATTTTGTTGTATGCTTCTTCTTTTTTTTTTTTTTTGCCATCAAGTTTTTATTTTATTATTCAACACGGGCCAAGCCCAGTTACAACTCAAACACCAAAACGCCCAACGTAAACGGGCTACTAGAACAAGCCGAAGCCCAATACACTCAAACGGACTAACGGCCCAAACTTTGGAAACTGGTCGATCTCGGCCCATGAGAGAAAAAACAAGGAGGCAGGAGGCAGAGGAATAGACGCGTGGAAGGATCTACACCGTTCAGGCCGACACGCGTTTCCCTGCCTCGACTCGCCTCTCACCGCCTCCGGAAGTCACCGGAATAGATCGCCGTAACTCCTCTTTTCGCCGGAGCTCAGAGACCCGCAGAGCCTCCGCCAAAATCACCTCTTTTCCACTGCTTTAACATCATGTCGGAGATCTATCCATGGAGATCTTTCCCGACACAAACGATGGAACCACCGAGAACCATTTCTCGATCGATAAACCAAAACCGTAACCAAGACCCAAAAAATTAAAACTAATTATGCCAGTCGATACCTCAAGCCGACGGTGTAAGACTGTGGTAGTCTTCACACCCCGGGAACTAGATCCGACGAAAGCGAAGTTGTAGAATCTTCCACTTCGCGGAGATAAAGGCCGGCGACGGTGAAGCTGTCGAAGCCTCCACCTCCCAGAAAAGAAACCTAGATGAAGCGATCTACCTCACCGCATCATCGACACCATACGACCGCGTCTTCCCTCCAGAACCACCACGCATGGGGATTTTCCAGAGCTCGGACAAGGCGGAAGACCAGAGGAGGTGTAGAAGCGACTCAGGGGAGACGATCTAAAGAAAAACCGCGGGCACCGGCAAAGGCACGCGCACACACGCGCCGGCCGCTTGCCGGGCCCGGTTTCCTTTTCTCTCTCTCTCTTACCTAATCTCTCTCTGTCCAAACCCCTTTTGTTTTAAATATGGTAGAAAAGAGAAAGAAGAGGAAAGGACATGAGCTTTCGAATCCAGCGAGAAAGAAGATCCGAGTGCAGAACCAGACCCAAATTCAAGTTCCATCATCACCTCCACCTTCTCTGTCTCCTTCTTCACCTCCGTGTCCTTCATCACTTCCATCTTCTTTGTCTCCTTCATCACATCCGTCCTCTTTGTCTCTTTCATCTGCTCCATCTTCTTCGTCTCATAACTGGACAAACGATGTTTTTCCAAGCTTCCGCGGGGAAGATGTCCGCATAGGCTTTCTAAGCCATATTCAAAAGGAGTTTAGAAGAAAAGGAATCACACCATTCATCGACAATGAGATCAGGAGAGGAGAATCCATCGGTCCAGAACTCATAAGGGCCATTAGAGGATCTAAAATCGCCATCATCTTGCTCTCGAGGAACTATGCTTCTTCAAAGTGGTGCCTTGACGAGTTGGTGGAGATTATGAAGTGCAAAGAAGAGTTAGGCCAAACCGTAATCCCCGTTTTCTATAAATTAGATCCATCTGATGTAAAGAAGCTGAGAGGATATTTTGGGAAAGTTTTCGAAAAAACTTGCGAGGGTAAAAGTAAGGAGGATACTGAAAAATGGAGACATGCTTTGGAGAAGGTGGCGACAATTGCTGGTTACGATTCAAGCACCTGGTTTGTCCTTTTCTATTTCTTTTTATATCTAATCTTTCAAACTCGTACAAATCTAACACATTTAAAAAACACTCAGAAATTCCAAATGATCACAGTTTTTTCCTCTTAATTTTTTACTTCCTCTTTATATGCATCAATATATAATATCAATGTTAATCTCAAAATATAACAAAAAGGTGTTAGTTCCAAAAATTCAAAAACTTGTGAAAACTCTTTTTTTGAATGAATGTTAAATTTTATTCATAAAAAAATAACCTTTTACGTCAAGTGATACTTTATCTAAATAGACTTCTACTCCTACTTCCAAACCCTTCTTTACAGCAACCTATGCTTCAAAACTCCTAAAACCTAGCCATTAGCCAGAATCCTATTTACGTCCTTGTGCCAAACCAGTACTGCAGCATACCTTCCAACCCCCTTACTCCTTTGGACTGCACCAAACTGAGCTTGTTCCTGATAGCTTTATCTATCAGCTTTGCCAAGACCAGTAATGGGAGAGGCTGTTCACCATGACGCCTCTTGTTGCGTTCTGTCCAGATCATGTACAAGGCAGTCTGAAAAGCATAGCGAAGAGCAAACCTTTTCTTCTTCTCCATAGACTGGTTTGTGATCTGTCTGATAATGTCATCCCAACTAGTAGAGTAAGTGTTGAGCAGTATCCCTTTGGTGATAGTTCCGCAAATACGTGAGGAGAAGCTGCACTCAAAGAAAATGTGCTTCTTTGTTTCAGTAGCATTTTTGCAAAGTACACAGGCCGTGTCCACCCCTTGACTCCAGTTCGAAACTCGATCCATGGTGGAAAGCCTATCCCGCAGCGCTAACCAAGCCATGAAAGCAAATTTGGGATTTGCCTGAAAGAACCAGATACCCCTGCTCCAAGTGCATTGAGTCCCTGGTGGTCTTGTTAGCTGCCAAGTCACATGAGTGGAGAATTTGTGCTTGAATCCCATGTTCCCTCTCCACAGATCGACGTCCTTCACATCTGCTCTCTGCTTTGCTTTGATTATTTTCAATTCTTTCTCAATATCATTCAACAAAACTCTTCTATGTCGTTTTCTCCTTCTGTTTTTGCAGAGAACTTCCTCCACTGTGGCTTCTCGCCTGATACCCAGATCCATAACCCCTCTGTCTCCGAGAAGATCCGACATCACTCCCAGCTCAGTCCACTTGTCATACCAAAAAGAAGTATGTCTCCCATTCCCCACTGCTTTCATATAGAATGTCTTAGCAACAGACCGCATCTTAAGCATTTTCTTGAAAATCCAAGAGCCAATATGTGAACTTTCCTTAACTTCCCAGAAGCTTTTCCTTTTGAGAAGGTTCGTTTGAACCCATTTGCCCCACAGCGAGCCACCAACTAGTATCCTCCAAATAAGCTTCAACCCATAGACGAAATTAACTTCTTTTAAAGATCTAATCCCCAGTCCTCCCTCGTTTTTTGGTTTACAGACCTCCACCCATGCCACCTTTGCACCCGAGGTCTTTAGTGTCGGGCCTGACCAGAGGAAAGCTGAACATATTTGCTCAATTTCCCTTATGCATTGACTTGGTAGGCGAAAAACCGCTGACCAGAAGTTAATTATACTCACTAGCACAAACTAGATCAGCTACAGTCTCCCTGTATAGGAAAGAAATCTGCTTGTCCAAGTACATATACGACCGCTGATCTTTTCTAGGAGAAGCAAGTAGTCTCGACCTCTCATAGCTTGCGTTAGCAGGGGAAGCCCCAAATATCTGACTGGAAGTTCTCCCACTGCGA
>NC_027750.1:57765785-57783924 GCF_000695525.1 Brassica oleracea var. oleracea | reverse complement strand
GATTTGCAAGAATCTTCGATACAACCTTGTACAGCACATTGCAGCACGCAATAGGTATGTAGTCTCTCATCTCCGTTGCATCATTCTTCTTGGGAACCAAAGCCAGAATTGTTGAGTTTACTCCTTTCGGTAGAAACCCCAGACGGAAGACAGATTGGACCGCGATGGTGAAGTCATGAGCTATCACCGGCCATGTTGTTTTGTAGAATTCCGCCGGAAATCCATCCGGTCCTGGGGATTTATTTGACGGCATAGAGAATAACACCTTCCTTATATCCTCTGCCGAGAACTCAGCTTCCAACAAACTACAGTCAACAGAGGTACATTGAAACTCAATTAGCTCCCTCAGCTCCTCCACCGAAGCAGCTTGGAACCGGCTTGGAACTTTATTTAGAACATCTGAGAAGAAACACTCTGCCTCAACCTTAATCTCCTGGTGAGTGTTTACTATTCTTCCATCCTGACATTTAACCTCCCTCAAGGTGTTTTGAGCTTGTCTTGTCTTGATCGAATTGTGGAAAGTCTTGTTGTTTTGGTCTCCCACATCTAACCAATGGAGCTTCGATTTCTGCTTTAGAAAGTCATCTTCCAACTCTGCCACATGGAGCCACTTCTCATAGGCAGTAGCTTACTCATTCATCGCCACCGTATTTGGGTTGGCAAGTGTGTTTTGCTGCTTCTCACAAAGAGTGCTATACGCTTCAGAAGCACGTTTAGATAGATTCCCCAGCTTTTCTCTGCCAAGTTCCCTGATCATTGGCTTTAGATTTTTAAGCTTCTTAGAAAACCGGTACATAGCTGAAGTAGAATGGAAGAGCACGTCCGTCGACTCCCAGTACTCCTTCACCATAGGTAGAAAGCTTGGCAACCTTCCTAAAGCATTTACATATTTAAACGGTCGTCTGATCTTCTCCACACCCTGAAGGATGTGAATCTGACACTGCATGTGGTCAAAGCAGCCGCCAGGTTCAAACACTGAATATGCATTCGCAAACTTAACCATTGCCACATCGTTTATAAGGACCCTATCAAGCTTCTTACAGATCAATCCTTCTTCTCTTTTATTACACCAGGTGAATAAAGGCCCCTGATACCCCATATCTGAGAGACGACAGTGGAGAGCCATCCTCTGAAAATCCCTCATACCATTCGGAGCTCGAAGCAGACTATCACCCCCCGAGTGCTCTCCCATTTCAAGTATCTCGTTGAAATCCCCCATAATCAACCACACTTTGTTTTGAAATAGAGGAGAGTCATGATGGTGACATAAATCTTCCCACAGCTGCTTCCTGCCTTCCACCTCATTACTAGCATAGACAAATGTAGAGAAAAACTCTTCCTCATTTTCCAAAGAGACAGAGACAGTGATCAGCTGATCAGTCTTGTACACTGGAGTCAACCGAACAGTGTCTCTCCACAGCAACCAAATTCTACCTCTCTGACTGTGCTCGTAGTTGGTCATCGAAGACCAATCCTTAAACACCGAACCCAAAATCCTTCCTGCCTTTCCCTCATTTACTCTTGTTTCCAAAATACAACCAAACTTCATATCCTTATTGCTGAGCCACTCTTTCATCACGGAATGTTTCAATGGTTTGTTGAAACCGCGCACATTCCAAAAGAAGCTCGACATATTAATGACGGAGGGAAGACCTGGTGCTCCTAGTCACCGAAGTTGCCTTCTGTGACTTAGCTTTTTTCCTTCTGGACCCCCTTGTTGTACTTGGTTCACTTTGTTCATCTACCTCTTGAACCATACTTGACTGCTCCTCAACTACCTTAGCAATAGTGATACCCTCATCGATTGCCTCGCTTCCCACATCCGTACTCTACTTGGATAAGTGAGCCTCTTCATTAGCACACTGGTGGCTTTCATTTGGTATTTCCCCGTCCTCCCATTCTTCTTCAATACTCAAGACTGCGAATTTTGAAGCTGAAATGTGAAGAACCTCTGTCTGATCCTTAGTCGGAGACCTTCCCATTTTCGCAGGTGAGACTAACGCCCAGCTACTCGTCTCATCTGAAGTAACAACTACCTTCCCCCCGCTTGGTTCTCTTCTTTTTGTATATCAGCTTCCAAACTCTTCTCAACTATCCCCCTTTACTTTGCTGGGCAAATTCCTCTTTCGAACTCTTCAGCTGCTTAGTTGAAACTAGATCACCTTCAGCCACCTTTTCTAAGTCAGTGCTCAACCCTTTCCCACTGACTTTCTCCTTCACTTTCATCTTACAGACCTCCTCCATGTGTCCCCACTTGTCGCATAACTTGCATCTGGCAGGGAGCCAGGGAAACTGAAAGTCCACCTCAAACTCTTTCCCGTTCTTTGTAAATCTGCGCACATTCCAAAAGAAGCTGGACATATTAATGACGAAGGGAAGACCTGGTGCTCATAGTCACCGAAGTTGCATTCTGTGACTTAGCTTTCTTCCTTCTGGACCCCCTTGTTGTACTTGGTTCACTTTGTTCATCTACCTCTTGAACCATACTTGACTGCTCCTCAACTGCCTTAGCAATAGTGATACCCTCATCGGCTGCCTCGCTTCCCCCATTCGTACTTTCCTTGGATAAGTGAGCCTCTTCATTAGCACACTGGTGGCTTTCATGTGGTATTTCCCCCGTCCTCCCGTTCTTCTTCAACACTCAAAACTGCGAATTTTGAAGCTGAAATGTGAAGAACCTCTGTCTGATCCTTAGCCGGAGACCTTCCCATTTTCGCAGGTGAGACTAACGCCCAGCTACTTGTCTCATCTGAAGTAACAACTACCTTCCCCCCGCTTGGTTCTCTTCTTTTTGTATATCAGCTTCCAAACTCTTCTCAACTATCCCCACTTTACTTATCTGAGCAAATTCCTCTTTCGAACTCTCCAGCTGCTTAGTTGAAACTAGATCACCTTCAGTCACCTTTTCTAAGTCAGTGCTCAACCCTTTCCCACTGACTTTCTCCTTCACTTTCATCTTACAGACCTCCTCCATGTGTCCACACTTGTCACATAACTTGCATCTGGCAGGGAGCCAGGGAAACTGAAAATCCACCTCAAACTCTTTCCCGTTCTTTGTAAAGTTGATGACTTTGGGGAGGGCCTTAGAGACATCAACCTTAGCAAAGACTTTTGCTTCTTCAAAGTTAGAGCAAGCTAACGTCTCTGGATGTAACTTTACCGGGAAGCCCACTGCACTCGTAATGAACCCGAGACCTTCCCAGGAGAACATATGAAGCGGAACCCTACGGAGATGAACCCACATTGGAATGGACTCCTCTTCTTGCTTTTCTTCCTCCGCCCTCGGAGTCCACTTTGTCACCACCATTGGTACACCTGCGATACTCCACATACCTTTTCTCAGGATCTTCTCCCTAGCTTTTGGATTTGGAACCCTGAACCTCATAGTTGTCGCATTTACTTCGTACACTTCCACCTTCGCAGCAACCTCACCATACTTCCAAATCCTGTTTAAAACCATATGGACCTTAGCAATGTGGGGGGAGATGTCCAGAAACTTTCCGACGACAAAGTCCTCCCACAAAGGAGTTTGATTCGCTAGAGCCTCCTCCGGAATCACCACCGAATGAAAACCATCCCTGTTAGTGATCTCAACATTGAACTTCTTCAACACCTTTTTGTCTTGGGCAGCAGACACCCAACTCAGCCCTAGCTTCGGAATGGTAGGTAGATCTGACTTCCCCACCGTAGAACCCTCGTCGTGAACCTCCGTAACCATCCTATCCCTCGTCGGAGAGACAGGAGAACCCGGTGGCGCAGCCGAATCCATCCTCAAAACCCTAGCTCCAAATCGCCTCAGAATCGCTCACTAGAGAGAAAACTCAAAACGGTGCGTTTCGGTGTGTGGGTTAATTTGTGAAAACTTATACCATTCTCTAAATTTTGAACATATTTGGTTATTTAATGAAGAGATATTGGGAGCGTGAATTCAAATAGAGTTGCTTAATTTTTAATTTAAGAGTTTTGTGTATTTAACATCATCCAAAAATTTGTGTATAAAAACATGCAATGTGACATTCTTGAGAATTGCACACAGCATATTTCCAGCCAAACAACTCTTATTTGGAAACCGTTTGAGCCGATGTATTATCTTTCCTCTGATTAGGGATAATGAAGCGGCCATGATTGAGGAAATAGCCACTGATGTTTCAAACAAGCTGATTAGTTCTGTTCCATCAAGTGATTTCAACAGCTTAGTTGGGATGAGAGCTCACATGGAAAATATGGATCTGCTCTTACGCTTGGATTCCAATGAGGTGAGGATGATAGGGATTTGGGGTCCGTCTGGAATTGGTAAGAGCACCATCGCCAGATCTCTATTTAGCCAACACTCTCCTGACTTTCAACTTAGCGTCTTCATGGAGAATATCAAAAGAGAGTATCCAAGACCTTGTTTTGATAGATACAGCGCACAACTGCAATTACAAAATAAGTTCTTGTCTCTAATACTCAATCAGAATGATGTCACTATCCATCATTTAGGAGTTGCACAAGACCGGCTAAAAAATAAGAAAGTGTTAGCTGTTCTCGATGACGTGGATCACTCAGCGCAACTAGATGCCTTGGCGAAAGAAACTTGCTGGTTTGGCAGTGGAAGTCGGATTATTGTTACAACGCAAGATAAAAGAATTTTGAATGCACATCAGATCAACCATATTTACAAGGTTGATTTTCCTCGTGATGATGAGGCACTTGAAATCTTCTGCATGAACGCTTTTGGTCAAAAATCTCCGTACGATGGTTTTGGGGACCTTGCTTGCAAAGTTACAGACCTTGCTGGTAAACTCCCTTTGTGTTTAAGTGTTATGGGATCTCATTTCAAAGGATTGACCACGAAGGAGTGGGAACAAGAGCTAACAAGGTTAAGAACTAGACTTGACAGTGAAACAGAAAGTATTTTAAAGTTCAGCTATGATGCCTTATGCGATGAAGATCAAGCTTTGTTTCTTCACATAGCCTGCCTTTTCAACGGTGAACGGATTGACAAAGTAGAAGAGTTTCTTGCAGAGAAATTTGTTGCTGTTAAATGTCGTCTTCGTGTTTTAGCTGAGAAATCTCTCATATCCGTCGACTCAGAAGGATATATAAGGATGCATGATTTGCTAGCACGTTTGGGTAGGGAAATTGTTCGTAAACAATCCCCTAACGAACCTCGGCAGCGTCAGTTTTTGGTTGATGATGGAGATATACGCCAAGTACTACGTGATGATACACTAGTAAGTGTTCACATTGGTCGTTCTCAGCATTTCTCCCTAGAAAATGTTATAACAAATCATGTTTGCTTATGTATCTTTGGGGGTTTTTTTTCAGGGTAGTCGAAGTGTTATAGGAATAAACTTTTTGTTGGAGAAGGAGTTGAAGATAAGCGACCAAGCCTTTGAAAGAATGTCCAATCTCCAATTCTTAAGACTTGATAGTCATTATGTTGAGCATATTATACTCGTACGAACAAATAGTCAATACATATTAGAAAGTGTGAACTGTCTACCTCGAGAAGTTAGATTACTGCATTGGAGCACATTCCCGATGACATGTCTGCCTTCTAATTTTAATCCGGAGCTCCTAATGGAAATAAAAATGAGTTGTAGCAACCTTGAGAAATTGTGGGAAGGAAATAAAGTAAGTACAAATATGTATATATTTCTAAATAATATGCTTTAACTGAGGATCGTCTTTTTCTTAATGATGCATTTTGTTTATCTGTACAGACGATTAGAAATCTCAAGTGGATGGATTTGTCTCATTCCATAAATCTAAAGGAGCTTCCTAATCTTTCAACTGCCACAAATCTCCGAGAACTGGATCTCGAGAATTGCTCAAGTCTTGTGGAGCTTCCTTCTTCTATTGGGAATTTGACTAATCTCAAGAAATTGAATCTCATGCTGTGCTCAAGCCTTATGGAACTCCCTTCTTCTATTGGTAACATGACTAATCTTGAGAATTTGGATCTCTCTGGATGCTTAAACCTTGTGGGACTCCCTTTTTCAATTGGAAATATGACTAATCTCAAAAAGTTGTTTCTCTCGGTGGCGCTCCCCTATTCTATGACGGCTAAGTATTTGTACGGATGCTCAAGCCTTGTGGAGCTTCCCTCTTCTATTGGTAATATGACTAATCTTGAGAATTTGGATCTCAAAGGATGCTCAAGCCTTGTGGAGCTCCCTTATTCTATTCTATTGGGAATATGACTAATCTTGAGAATTTGGATCTCAAAGGATGTTCAAGCCTTGTGGAGCTCCCCTCTTCTATTGGGAATCTTCATAATTTGAAGAAGTTGAATCTCAGAAATTGCTCAACGTTAATGGCCCTTCCAGTGAACATCAACATGAAATCTCTTGATTTTCTTGAACATCAACGTTAATGGCCCTTCCTTGTGGAGCTTTCCTGAGATTTCCACAAACATTAGGTTTCTAGGAATCATAGGAACTGCTATTGAAGAAATTCCAACATCAATCAGGTCATGGTCTCGTCTTGATACCTTAGACATGTCATACAGTGAAAACCTAAGGAAATCGCATCATGCTTTTGACCTCATCACGAATCTTCACTTGAGCCACACAGGAATTCAAGAAATTTCTC
This sequence comes from Brassica oleracea var. oleracea, assembly GCF_000695525.1. Classification (NCBI taxonomy): domain Eukaryota; kingdom Viridiplantae; phylum Streptophyta; class Magnoliopsida; order Brassicales; family Brassicaceae; genus Brassica; species Brassica oleracea. The sequence continues at coordinate 57,777,345 of NC_027750.1, read as the reverse complement.
CATTGGTAAAAGAAATGTCTCGTCTACAAACACTTGTAATCAATGGATGCACAAAGCTGGTTTCGCTCCCACAGCTTCCAGATTCATTAAAATTCATGCATGTAGAAAACTGTGAGTCCCTCGAGAGACTAGATTGCTCTTTTTATAGGACAAAGCTGAGTGATCTTCGCTTTGTTAACTGCCTCAAACTGAATCGAGAAGCAGTAGACCTTATTCTCAAGACATCGACAAAAAGATGGGCGATCTTTCCCGGAGAAAGGTGCCTGCATATTTCAGTTACAGAGCCACCGGAAGTTTCGTGTCAATGAAACTGAATGGATTAGATGCACGTTTTCCTACATCCTTGAGAGATTTAAAGCTTGCATCTTGCTGGTTACTAACCCTGACGACGTTGAGCCTGCTGATTGGTACAGGTCGGATATATCTTATTGCATCAATGGCAAACTGAGGGATGTCGGTGTTTTCCCAGCATATATGGGACCCACTCCGTCCACGTTCTGAGCATCTGGTCGTAATCGAATTTGAAGAAACTGTGACTTCCCCCGAATTAGTCTTTGAGTTCAGGTTCAAAAAAAGAAAACTGGGAGATTAAAGAATGCGGACTACGTCCTCTTGAAAGCCTAGCTCTCTCATGTTGATGGAAGCTGAATAAACATTTCGCATTTTGCAGTATGTGTGTAAAAGATTATCATTGTGTAATAGCAAACTTATTTCATGAAAAAGAACACAAAGTTGTTTTACTTACCTTAGAATAAGCACCAGCTAAAACAGGAGTTTCAAGTAGCTAGCTGTGCTTATGTCATCGCATGTATTTCCCATTTCTCAAAATGAAGTAACCATTGTTGATTTCACAGTTGATGTAAACAAGTAATCAACAAACGTTTGTGGATTATTTGTTTATGGCGCACCAAAAATCATTACTTTACTAATGAAGTGGAAGATTGCAGCGATAAATAACAATGATAAAATACAATTGACAAGTGATTTATCTTTTCTTTATGTGGTTCTGTTTCACTTTGATTTATTATAGACTCCTTATTTGTTAAGAACTAGAGTTTTGTTGCAAAAAAATAGCCAATAACAATGAATAATTAAGTTTACATGAATTTCAAGCTAAATATTAAGATTATGAGCCTAGATAAGAAAAGGTCATGGGAGAAAAAACCACAAGATCTATATATAATAGCAATCCGTTTTTTTTCAAGGGAAATTGCACTCGGTATACATCAAACAAATTATAATTAACTATCTAACAAAAAAAAAAGTTGACCACAGTATTCAACGTATTTTCTATCATATATTCCAAAATGTCCTTTCAATCACCGGTGTAACATTTTTCTATTTTTTTCTTTGTTTTATTTTATTTTCTTCTTATTCTTCTTTTTACAGATCTCTGTTTTCTTGATATCAACGAAAACATAAATCATAGTAGCTTTTTTTTGCTAGATTATCACCATCGTTACCAGTAAGATTCTATGATTGATTATCATCATTGATGATTAATGTTACATGTGTCTCGTGTTTGTACTTTGTTGTGATTTCAGAAAAGTGTCGATGTATCTGAAAAAAGGAGATGAAGAAGATGATATTTTCATCAACAAATGCTCTTATTTCTTTTTTATACTATATTACATACGATGCTCAACTGATATAAATAGAACATATATTTATATACGATTTTATATAGGATCCATACTAGGTATTATTTATTGAACAAGTAAATGTGATTTCAAATGTAATTTATATATTGTATTTGGGTTTATAGGATCTTACCTAAGGTTTAGATTTACTAAGTATGGGTTTGGGTATAGGAGGATTCGGTGGTTCATTATTTGCGTATGTTGTATTACATCTATATTATATTTACATTATCTATAGGATTATGTTCTATTTGAAGTTACTTACTATACTGTATATTTGTTTTCCATTCTGTTTAACAAGTGTGTTGTCTTTTTCTGCATATGGTAAATAAATTGGTGACGTTGCCTTCTGCTGATGATTTGATGGTAAATAGTTTACAGGCCACTCATGTCCATACCATGGAATTTAAGCACGTGATTAGGTGAAAATGGAAGACTTGTATCAACTAGTTTCCACATGTTTTTACTGAATACCGTGAAACCGTATGTGATTATTAGAACTGTAACGTATCTTATGTAAAATATCTTCTAGTAAATAATATGCAGCTATACATGTATATACCATCTGAAACACAGAGCAGATGACTATACCATGTGAAACACAGAGCAGATGACTATACCATGTGAAACACAGACGTCATCTCGCTTCCCTCTACGTGACCGGAAACTTGTACTTAAAAAGGGAAAAACCGGACCTTTATTGGGCTAATTGTCATCGACTTAATTATGTCAAAATCAGCGGTATATTCTTCATTTCCCTTTGTGTTTTGTATACTAGGGTCGGTCCGCCCTACGGGCGGGATATTAGTTAATTTGATATTCACTAAATGTTCGAGTTGAAATTTGTTTTAAGATTCAAAAATTTGGTTATCTGTTATGTGTTACTTATTAGTATGCGGTGGTATAGTTGTTTTTCGATTATTCTTGCTTTGGTATTGTATCAAATTAACTAATTGTCCAACTCATAATTATAGATATACAAATGTGGATTTGTGATAAAGTTTGATGACAATACTATTTTTTCTTTTTAATTCTTATTCATATTGGAGTGTGCATGTGTCAGAAAGAGGCATATAACAACTTTTATGTTTTTGCGTATGGATTTTAAATATATATTATTTTGTATAATGCATACTTGCTCTATAACATTTGCTTGTAAACTAAAAAAACTGTTTTCTATATTTTTAAAAGAGAAAATATTTAGTCTATAATATAACATGGACATATGTATTGACTATATATAGAAGTTGGGTGTTATTTTAAAATGACATATGTATAGAGGTTTTTCAACCATTACTTCACTGGCACAAAACATTTATAACTGTAAATATCTTCTTTTAAAAGCAAAACTAATAAAAACGTGTAGAACAAATGTATTTTGATATATATTATATGCATCAAGTTATAAAGGTTGGAAACATTGCAAAACTGTTTGGAGCAAAGTTTTTAACTTCACGATCTTCATCTTGACGTCAGTTCAGTGTCGGCCCTGGCCACAAGCAGAAGAAGCATGGGCTTCCAGCCGACACGATAATAAGTATTTTCGCGGCCACATATTTATAAAAAGTGACTTCAGCCTAGTGGTTCTAAGAGAAATTATCAGTGCTAGAGGTACTGGGTTTGATTACCCCTGACTGCATTCATTTATTTTGGCTCCAAATATAAAATGGGACACGTGTCACTCACATAACGCATGACTTGATGACGTGGCTTCACGGGAGAGAGGCGAACATTTCTTTATATATATAGATAGATACACCAAATTCTCCTTTTTTCAAACCTCTGACGTCATTTCTTTTTTATAGGAAAAAAAAATAAAGATTCAAAGGTGGAGTTTGTTTTGAATTTATAATCTAACGAATAAGATTTTGTTTAATATAAAACTATGACGTCATCTTCCCTTTGAGCAATGGTCACCAATTCATAGCTTTTCAATGGCGCCGCTTTACAGAAACGGCAGAACCGTCATTTGCCTTAAAAGTCATCTCTTTTCATAAACTTATTAATAGAATGGATTGTAGTTTATTCAGCAGATTGTCTCTCGCTCATTGTCTCTTGCCCTCCACATCCAAACCTGGTCGGAAAAAAATTCGTTGGACACTCGTGGCTGCTGATTGATCGTTGTTCCTCTCGCCCTCTCTCCTTTCCACTAAATCAATTTGCTCACTGTTTCTCGATTATGTGTACATCAACAACTCCTAATTAGGTTTTGAAAGAGATGAATAATTCTCTTTAAATCAGAGTCAAACGTTTGAAAAAAGACAGTGTAAAAAAAGGTTAAAACCTATGTTTGAAAACGCCAAGTACAAAAAAAAAAAAAAAAAAAAAAAAAAAAAAAAAAAAAGAAAACGCCAAGTACGCGGCCAAGTTTACGGCAGACAGGCGTTCGGCGGAAGCATACGCACTGATTGGGTGTTATACGGTTGAGAAATCGGATATATATATAAAAAAATGTAGCTTTTCATGTTATGAATCAGTGGAGTTTCACTAAATCCAGTAGAATAAACAAGAAAAATGATGACGGCAGCGTTTGAAAGAAGTTGACGGCGGCCTTTGTTAGGGTTTGCAGAGAATTTTGAGAGGAAGAAGACGAGGGTAATCCCATAATTTTCATGCATGGAAAAATAATAAAAAATTAGATCTTGACAAACGTGAAATGCATCGATAGCATAAATTGTAGATATATGCAAAGTAGCCAATTAACTGGTTCAAATTATATAGTTTTTTTTTGTTTACTGTTCAAATAATATTCATTTTTTTAGTTTACATATTAACAGGAAAAAAATCAATTCAGTGGTTATTTTATTTTAAGAAATGTAACTATTTTTTAATGGTTAGGAATGCGTGGGAGGAAGAGCGAATAATTGCATCTACTTTGTGGCCAACGATTCACTTAGCTTTTTTTCTCAGATTATTTATAAATGCCGACATCTTTCGTCTTTGAAAATGATATTTTTTCAAAAAGTTTAACTCCTAAATTATTTTACCAAAAAAAAACTCCTAAATTATTTTTTGTACATTGTAATTGACACATCCCAAAAGACTGAACCGAGAATCTCAAATAACGCTTCTTCTTTTTTTTGAATTTTTGTTTGTTAGTGTTTCCAAATTCTATTTATGTCCCATCTGTCTTTTCAGATCTGTATGTATAATTTGTAAATTATCTAGATCGCTGAGAATTTGTAAATGAGGGATTTGGTTAGGAGGACCAGAACAATTACTATGGTCTAACACAGCCTCAACAACATCGTCAAGTGCATCACTCTTCTGATTGTGCATGTGTTTAAGTGGGGAAGTTTGGACTTGAAAAAGAAGTTGGGATACTTCATCGACAAGTTTCTAGGGAAATTAAACTTTTATATATAATGTTAGAAATTATTAAGCTACAAATACAATAACTCTTCATATTATACCGTACGTATTATTGGTGAGTATTATATGATTATGCATTATGAATGGTCAAATTATGAAATACAATCATAAAATCCCAACAAATGATTTTTTTTACAAATGTGTCTCTTTATTGTAACTTATTCAATAATGTCATTTAAGACTGTTTATTTTTAGTATAGATTATATACCCTTTCTTTTATAACGGCATTTTTACCTGAAAAGCTGCATCTTTCAAAACTAATATTTTTCAAATCTATGTATTACATTGTACGAAAAAATTTCATAAAGTTAAATTTAAAAAATGCTCCCAGACAAATTTTTGATATATAATTCATTATAGTATATCTTAATAATTTGAAAGTAATAAAATTTTCAAAATAGTTTAAAACTATTGAAAGTATAAATATCACTATAATGTATAGACAATAAATTCATATTTAAAGATTAATTGTGAGAAAATAAAGTATTATGTTGAAAATTTAATGGATATAACCAATTAAATGAATCATCGCAGTTGCTTAGATAAACATTTACAACTATTTATAAAAACCATTACAATCTTTAAGGATTAACATCTGCAACATTTGGTGATTTGTATTTTTGGTGTTCAACGATTACAATTTTGTATATTTAACTGATACAACATTTTCTTTGTATATATCTAAGATATTTCTTTTGTATATAAAGAGTTGTGGACATTGAGAAAAACAACATTAAGAAACAAGGAAATAAATAAATAAATAAATAAGAAGAAGAGAAAATGAAAAGGAAAAGCCTTAATTTCTATAAACGATCATAACAAATTTTGGAGAATCACATACAATTTTTTGGAGAATCACATACGACGTTAGAACAATTGTCTTGTCAAATTATGAAAGAAGTATTACTTTATTGGTATATTATTTAAGTGAACAATTTATTAAGAACATGTATTTTGATGGTATAAGAGCATTTTCAACGGATTACTCTATTTGTTTTTCAAAACAGAGCAATTCTTTGATAAAATTAGATTTTCCTTCAAATTTTAGAGTGAAAATTAAGAGATGAACAAAAAATAATGAATTACTCTATTTGTAGAGTAAGCCTATTTTTACTCTGTTACAAAATTCCAATCCGGTGGTTAGACTATGGGCGCGGTCACTAGAGAGTCTTCCTATTGGTCTATGCGCCAGTTCAAATCGGTGGCGAGTCGCTCACCCGCCTATGTCTGATTGTAGACATATTCAATAGGTCTGCCTTCCCAAATTCTAGGGTGTCAAGCTTAGATCGCATTTGATTTCCTTTACTCTTGAATAGTGAAGGCCAGACCAGAAGGAAAAACGACCCCAATGGAGAGTATTTGTTATAGAATTAGAACATTTTTACTCCAAAATTTATTTTAGAATATAATATAAAATGGAGTTGGAAATACCTCAAAGTAAAGGTGGGAAGAGAATTTATTATAGAAAACAACTATATAAAAGAGCGCCTACTCCATCTCAATCAAACATATGCCTAAAAAATGGGGATCGAAGTCTACATCAAGGGGTCTAGATTTATCATAGATGAAAGCATTGAATCTTTGGCGAGGAATATTTTGAAATTGTGCAGTAAGTGAAGAATATGTTCACGGCTACCATCTATTGGTTGAGGAAATTCTGTTTTGTCAAGCCATGTTTTAGTCTCTGATCTGATTATTGCACTTGCACCATGTCAAAATAGCTGTCATGCGCAGAGGATAATCAAAGAGGTTGATATTTCTAATACTGAATATCGGTCAGTCTTTGCCATTGTCTCAACCCGATATTCCTAATAAAAATGTTTATTTATCTTTCTCTAAACTGAGAAGTCAATTTATGGTTAATTTTATTACATACATCTCACCTTCTCATTCTTAAGTTATTAAGTATTGTTATTTTAAATTAATATATTCAATACTTAAATGAAAAAATTAAAAGTATTAAATAAAAAGATATACATTCTATTAATATTAAATAAATTATTTTTAGTAAAGAAATTATTTGCTTACACGAATGTATTAATGAACATGCCTTTGATTGAACTATTTCATATTGGAAAGTTTTATATTTTTAAACGGTTTAACCATGGGACTCTTTGATATTAAAGACTTTTTTACAAAATATATATATGGTTCCTTTCATCCTTTCCTTAGCCACTTCTTTTGTTTTTAATTAATTGTTTATTTGAGTATATCATCATTTTAATAGGAAAAATTAATTGTGGTATTTATTCCCAATCTATAATCTAACGACCACAATTTCATTGAGGATTTAGAGTATGACGCAGTAGATTCACTTACAAAAGTCTACATATTGTGAAGAGTTGCATTTTTTAAAAAAGCTTGACCACTGAACCCTTTCATAACAGAAAAGTTGTATATTTTCAAAAGATTAATCATTCTATGTTTTCATAATAGATTAACAATCTCATATATGGTTTCTTCATACTTTCCTCACTATTTTTCCTTTTTAATTTATTTTTTTGTATGGAGTTATTTACAATCAGAAAATATCATCCTTTTCAGAAACTCATTGATTTCGGCTATTGCCCTTACCAATCCAGAATATCATAGTCTTTTTGTCTACTGGATCCCTGGTTCAAAGTTCTCCAAATAAAAAAGGTACATGTCTTCACTAAGTCGCTGACAAAACGGCAAGGAATAGAATGAATGTTTTTAATTTCTATAATTATTTCATTTAACAAAAGTTAATAGTAAAGATTTTGATGTTCTGTTAATAGAAAACTTTGAAGGGGAATGTCGTTGGTTATCTATCAATGCCTAAATCATTTGTTTGACAGTTTGTATTACTAAATCAAATTGGTTATCCATGTTATATAGAGATTGCATTTAGCTGATTGCATATATTGTAGATAGTTTTTGTTTTAACTGTCTTGTGACACTTAAGTTCTTGATTATTATATGAAGCGTTTATTAACCATATTTGTTGGCTGATCATTATGTAACAGATATAATTTTTTCTGTTGAAGTAATTTACATAATCTCAGAAAGGCCATATCGTCTATGTACTATAATAACAAACTTGATTTTATTTTCCGCTAACATCATTATTTTATAGAAAGATAAGTTTTATTTACCGGTTATATTTATCACAGTTTGTAACTGAACATACAAGATCTTTTTCGTTTTATAAAATCTGAAATCATCGAACTGTTTTAGCAAAGGACGTTTCATTCTCTAACTGATCATTTCTGAATGAAGCACATTTTTGTAGTTATAAAGCTCCAACTTGAAAAAGAGTGTTTTGGGGAAAAAATGGAGCAGCACTTGAGAGAGAGATCATCAAACTTTTTAGCAGAGGATGTGTCATATTCCGACACACCTTTTTACACGCCTCATTTAATTTTTGAACGGCACACCATTTCACATGTTTCTTTTAGTTTCTAAACGACACACCTTTTCAAAAAAAATTAGGTTCCTGAAGGACACACCTTTTGTGTATGTGTGTGTGTGTGTGTGTGTGTGTGTGAGAGAGAGAGAGAGAGAGAGTGTGTGTGTGTGTGTGTGTGTGTGTGTGTGTGTGTGTGTGTGTGTGTGTGTGTGTGTGTGTGTGTGTGTGTGTGTGTGTGTGTGTCTTATTATTTTACTTGTTTACAATATCATTTATTTCAAAAACAATATTATTTTGAGAAACTTTCAGCTTTTAATATTTTATTTTTATCACATAATTAATACATAAATATCTCTCAATTTTTGTGTATGATAAAAAAATAATAAATGCATGAGATAAATAAATAAAAAAATTTAAATAAGTAAAAATTTTAAATATTAAGTATAGACATATTATTAATATTGTTAAAATAATTTAATTTTTTATTAATGAATCCATATGCCCGCGCGAATGCGCGGGTTTGTTTCCTAGTTAGTGTAATAGCAAACTTATTTCATGAAAAGGAACACAAAGTTGTTTTACTTACCTTAGAGGCGGCTTATTTGAGTATGAAAACGTAAATTTAACTTGTCCATAACTTTCTTGTCTTAGATTGCTAATTTAAATTCTTTTGAGTTGTTAGTCTTTACACGTGATGGAGAAAAATGTGGGCTTAAACTTAATTTGATAGTAAGGACCACAAATCTTTGTCGAATTGACAGATTTCTCTTACAAACATATGGCTTTAACAATGTTCAAGGCTTCTTGTAACACTCGCCTTCTCCTCTCTCGAAAACAGAGTGTTACTACCGGTAAAATATTGATTTACATCGAATTATTCAAAACCGAATAAAAGACTAAAACATTTAATAAAATAGATTCAAAAGAAATACATCTTTAAATTGAATTACAAAAATATGTTAAATAAATCGAATGTAAAACCGAAATAAAATATGTGATCCCCAAAGACACCAAACTGTCCAGATATCTAACACTCGGCAAACTAGCATGCAATGGGAAGAAAGAGGTGTGAGCCATATGAGAATCACTCAGTGAGGTATGAGATACTAAATACGCAAACCACTGACTCAGTAATAGAACTCCCACTATGAAAGTTTAGCTCTAACACAAACAAACATGATGCCCTAGCGCATCACACAAAACAAACAATGCGCTGATGGTACATAGCTAGTCCAAACACCCCGCATTCTCCTCATGCAGATATATGATATTATAATATGCGTCTTAGACGTCTCTGGGCCAACGTACTCATCCACTATGAGTCGCTAGCTCAGATGTCTATGTTTCCCCGCACTCTATACGTCGCTAGCTCAGATTTATCTGGGCCTCTGTACTCATATGCGTTGCTAGCTCAAATATGCATTATGCATAAAAATAAATATTTCAAATCCATACGCAAAAACCTAAAGTTGTTATAGGCTTCTTTCTGACATACACACACTCCACCATGAATAAGAATTAAAAAATAAAACAACATTATCATCAAACTTATCATAAATCAATATTTGTACGTCTATAATTATGAGTTGAACAATCAGTTAATTTGATACAATACCAAAGAAAAAATAATCGAAAAACAAAAACGTTGACACCATGATATAGCTTTGTTTAGCCACTGGCAAAGGGGAAATGTGTTCTCAAAGTTTCTTCATCTTTCTGCTTTCATAAGAACTTAGGGGGCTCAAACTCTTGAATCTAAAAATACATGTCAACTCAAGCATTTGTGAATACAAAATCATGCGCGATGCGCTGGCCTGCCCTAGTATATATATATACAGCTTATATAATTCAGTAAACTTATGCATCGTAGTTCTTAGAACGCAACTCATCTCCAGATGGCAAATGAGGGTCAAAATCAAGGAGATGCCCAACCTATGAATGTCTTAGGTGTTCTTAATCATTCTAAAGTGAATGGATCATTGTGGTAAAAGGAAACATACATATATTTTATATACGTGATTGCATTATATTTTTATTTTTCTCTACATCTTCAAACGTGATTCCCTAATTACTAATGAGATAAGAACAATCATTCGATCTGATTTTCCTGGCCCGAATTGGAATTGGTCAGATACGCTGCAACATGTAAAAGATGTACACATTTAAGGTATATCACAGAAATATTACATATACAAAAAGATAAAACCGTCAGAATATATTTTTCTTGTTTTATGTTTGCTATGACTATAGATCAAATGATGAGACTTTCAAGAAAAAGGTGCAAGACATTTCTGAAGAAATGCAGATATCAAAGAAAGGCTGAGCAAACTTGAAGGATTGGAGAAAGATGATAGCAATCTTATGTCCAGCTATTATGTCCATTGATGTCAACCGTTAAGTTTCAGTTGGCTGCTTTAGTTATTTTTCTAAGTTCTTATTAGGTTTTTTCTCTAAGTTCTTATTACGTTTATCTAGCTTTCAAATTATCGTTGGATTTTATCTAATAATGCATTGTTAAACTTTTTAATATTTTTGTATTTATTAAAGTTCGTTATTTGGCTTTTTGTGTTATTATAAAATATATTTGTTCTCTGTGCGGATTATCACCTAGTTTCATACTCCATCCGTTCCTAAAAGATCCGTGTTTTAGAAAAGAAAAAAATTGTTTCAAAAAAATACATTTTTCATATTTTCAATGCATAAATTAAATGTAAATTGTAAACTTCAAAAAACATAATTGTATCTATTAAAATTCTAATGGTGGAAACTTGTGTGAAATAGTTGATTACGGAAAATAATGTATTGATAACTAAAATTTGATATATTTTCTTAATAAGTGCGAAAATCTTAAAATATGGATCTTTTCGAAACGGATGGAGTATTATGATCTGTTAGCTAATATGGACATTCCAACTATTTTATAGGTTAACTATTAATTAGTAAAGAAACTTAGAGAAAAATCATTGACACTCGAGTCAAAGTCTTAGGGAAGAATAAAGTGAAAAAGTAAGTAAATGAAATAAGAAAGAAAAAAAAAACGCATAAAGTGTGTGTCAATTGGTGTATTGTTTTATATTTTTCGAATCATGTTCCCATTGGATCATTAGTGGAGGTTAGACCATGATTACCGCAAGGGCTGCTTGAGGTTTTTTTTTTTTTTTTTTTTAAAAAAAAAAA
>NC_027750.1:57758203-57765710 GCF_000695525.1 Brassica oleracea var. oleracea | reverse complement strand
GGTTTTTTTTTTTTTTTTTTGTAAAAAATAAAAATGAACCCGTCACGTATCGATGAGGTTTGCAAACAGTACCAAAATCCTTCAATTACCGATCTTTATTTGGTGATTTTGGAGAGTGATTTTTAAATTTTTGTAGGATCCGCGTGTCAGTGCAACCCACGTTTTATCAAAAAACCTCCCTAAGGACCTAGGTCGACACTTTATATAACTTTATTTAGACTCGGTTTGAATTTGGCTTTACTTATGAAACTTTAAGGAATTGTTATTTTTCCAAATTTTAGCTTTACTTAATTTGTTCCAGCCATCCTAATAAAAACAAGACTTTGAGCTACCAGATGACGTGTTATGCTTTTAGCTAACCATCATACACCTGTTGAAACTTACATTTCGCCATGTTGTTTGTTGATAGAATAAATGTATTTATTTGTTTCAATTCTTGATTTATTTCCATTGGAATATAGAGTATATCAATCATAAGCATAAATCTTAAAAGTATATATATGAAATCTAGTCACTTGATTACCTTCTAATACATATAATATGAATTGGTTGTTATTGGGTAACCACTACCTCTTCATCATTGGGTGTGAAATCAGTTGCTTATAATCTATTTGTAGATCAGTATTTCTTTTAAACAAATTTAGGCTCATTCTTATGCACGATGACAGATCTAGAGGATCCGATATATCTCATTATTTCCAAATGTTATCTGTATTATTCCCCCTAGTAGTATTCGTGGTCAAGATACAAGGGGGTACCACTTACCACGATCGTACTCGTATTCTATCTCATTTATATGATAGTATTATATCAGATGTAAACAGTCACGTGCCGATATTCTAAGTTAGTTAACTCTCTAACTAAAACATACCAAACTCCACGTCGACAAAAATGGAAAAAAAAATTCCAAGCATAACAACCCACTTTCTCGTCTCACGCGTCTGACACTTATTATTAACTAGATTAAGACTCGCGTCTTACGCACAATGAACATTATATATATATAAATATATATTGAATAATTAGTACAAACATATAAATCAATTTTATTAATCCAAACAATTTTTTTTTATTTGATAGAATACATTTAAATAATAATAACATACATAATATATTTTTAATATTAATGTCTATTAAATAATGATTTCTACTCAATGGTGTTTTTATCATTGTATCTTTTATAGCAAAAACTTTAAATTATTTATAATAATTTTTTTATTGTGGGATTAATAGTTTTAGTAATTTATAATTTTTTAAAAAATTAAGTTGTCAATGTTTGTTCAAAGCTTTTATCAACAAAAAACAAATTCAAAGTAAATTTTGAAATTAAAATATTTATGTATTTTATATGGTATATAGTTTAATTTAATTGATATGTATATATATCTTTAATCTTAATAATTAATTAAATTAGATTTTTTACTTATATGATTTTGTAATCATTAATAATTTGTCATAAAAAAATTTAAACCATGAATCACAAAATTTGAATATGAGATTTTTAACAGTTTTAATAATTTATAGTCCTTTTAAAAAATTCAAAATATAACATATACAGGAAAAATATTTTTTTTATTATATGGTTAATGTGGTTGTTTAACTTATTTTAATAGTATAAAACTAAACAAATATGATAGAAGATAAACTAATTTTTGTCAAATCTTTATTATTCAAAATCATTAATTGACATATATATTTTAGTCATATTAGGCAATTCCGTAACTTTTATTTAATGAAATAATAAATCACATTAATAATAAATTTATGGTCAGTTTAATAAAAAGTTTATTATATAATTACATGAACCAACCTATTTTTCTAGTCATTTTAAGAATCATCTTAGTGATGACACATGACTACGAAAAGAAGTTGTAATGTTTATCGGTTAATATATAGGGGATGACCAAATCAAGTAATCAACCACATAGTCATTTATCATTTGAATAGTTGGAAGCGAGTGATTTGGTTATTTGATGATTTAAGTCTTTAAGGTATCGATCGGCGTTTGAATATATTTACTGGAACGAGTAGTTCATTTCTAACATTATATTCAAATGTTTTTTTTGGGGGGTAAACTGCTTGCATATTCAAATGTTTTACGCATCCATATTTTTAGTATCCGCAATAAAATCTCAGGCACCGCTGGACCAATGGTCCATTGTTGACATTTCGAAGCTTATTATACAGCTAATATAAGTTAGTATATAATAATGATTATAAAAAATAAAACTATACTTCGGGTCTAATAAGAACAGGAGGAACAAAATACCTATTAGAAATTTAGAATTAAGACTTTCTCGTACTCTTGTCCGTGCCAACTGGTATTTTATATGCAAGTGTAACTGCTCGTACTCTAAATTCTAAAAAAAATCAAGTGGTACATTCCGGGTACTAAGCTCATACCCAAGACCAAATTTAAATTCTGCAAGGAATATAAATCATAAATATTTTAGATCGTTTAGTTTCTAATACTATTTTATGATATTTTTGAATATAACTGGAAGCATCTAAACTACTTTTGTAATATATATAGATATATATGCACTGCATCACATTTGAAAAATATATGTAAGAAAATACGGATTATAGCTAGGAATTTTAGTATTTCAATATAAATTTATATGCGATGACCATTAAAATTAAATTGTATATTTGTTTGCATGCGGGTAAATTATAAATATAATATTAAATGAAACATAAGCAATAGTCTAATAAAATATAAAAAGAACAATGTATAAAAAACAAATGAAAATTAAAAATAGAGACAAAATAACTGCTGTCAATAATGCCTTCAGAAGTCTTCGTTTGCAATCCTATTATGAGCAATAGCAAAGAGATCATCTAGAGAATTTAAAAATATTATTTAACAAAATATGTGAATGCATGTATTACCTCAATCTTAAAGCATCAATTTCTGAAACACCAATGGGGTCGAAGACAATTTTGGAAATCTCATCAATGTTAGCAACCCTCTTAAGTCGGCCTTATTATGAAATATGAAAAATATTAGCAAAATATACATATAATATCAGCTCCTATTAATCTATTGTATATACAATAAATACAATAGATTACCTTGTCAACCAAGTAAACTATTAACAATCACATGTTAGATTCCGACCTTATCATTTATGGTTAATATATATTGCTTGAAATTTATTAACAATCACATGGAGGATAAAGTTGATAATTGATGATAAAAAGATAATAGTAAACTTAAAATAAATACTTGTTATCAATAAAAGGCAACAATTGCGTACTGAAATAAAATATAACTCCAAGAATGATCATGAACATACCAACATAGAACTTTGGATGAGAAAGACCAAGAATGATCCAACGAAAGTTGGCTAGACAAATGTAGTTACAATCATTGATCAGTTCAATCTTGGAAACAACATATGATTCAGATAACTTTATATGTTATCGCAAGAGGGTGTCAAGGAAAAATTAAACAGAATCTCTCATTAAAGGATCAAACTGTGAAATCAGTTCTTTCTAATCGATGTATGGATTTGGTCTCCCTACAATATAATAACAAATGAAAGCATCAGATAATAAACACATAATTTGCTTACGATTTAAAAAATATACATCATAAGAAAACCTATTTTTTCGTCTACGAAAACCATTCAATGGTTTCTCCAGTAGTAGCCTAGTACTGCTTCTAAAATTTTATGACATTCACCATAATCTTCCACAAAGACTTTTTGGTTTCAAGTCAGAAATGAAATTTATGCTTAATATATTTTTGCTAGTTTTGAAACGTGTAGTTTGTGATCTTGTAGCTATATAGATGATATGGTATATATATATATAGTAACTGATTGGGTTTTTACGGGACCAATGGTCCATTGTTGACATTTCCAAGCTTATTATACAGCTAATATAAGTTAGTATATAATAATGATTAAAGAAAATAAAACTATACTTCGGGTCTAATAAGAACAGGAGGAACAAAATACCTATTAGAAATTTAGAATTAAGACTTTCTCGTACTCTTGTCCGTGCCAACTGGTATTTTATATGCAAGTGTAACTGCTCGTACTCTAAATTCTAAAAAAATCAAGTGGTATATTCCGGGTACTAAGCTCATACCCAAGACCAAATTTAAATTCTGCAAGGAATATAAATCATAAATATTTTAGATCGTTTAGTTTCTAATACTATTTTATGATATTTTTAATATAACTGGAAGCATCTAAACTACTTTTGTAATATATATAGATATATATGCACTGCATCACATTTTGACAATGCCCAACAACTTTATTGATATCAAAGTTCGCTTGGTAGCCTGATGCGGACGACGGCTTTGCGTAAGAACTTATCAATGATCCACATATTGCGCTAAGAGTAATTAATATCTAAATATTATAATCCAACAGTTAATGCCCAGTTGTATAAATTTGCAGGAGTTGTAACTAAACACACACAAAAATTAATGGTGGGCAAAAAACCCGAACCAAACCGACCCAACATAATCCAAACTGATCCAAACCAAAGTATATGTCTAACCTGTTTGGTTCAAAATTTTATTAACCCAAATGGTTCGGTTTGGTTCGGTTTAAAACCAAACCAAACCGAAAAATCGAAGTATTTTTAACTAGATTAATTAAATATACTAATAATATTAAAATTTAATATATTTAACCATCTAGCCTAAACAACTAAACATAATTTTATACATTTTATTTTTAGATGAATAGAATAAACACAACTAAAAATAAAATAAAAGAATATGAATATGAATTTCATATATTAATATCAAAACAGAAAAGTTATTTTATGATATTTATATTAGATTCGAAGATAATAATATAAAATTATTATCCGATGAATTTTCCGGCGACTTTCCAAAGTTGACAAAAAAATAATAATATAAAATTATTGAATTACATTTTCTATATATTTATTGTGATGTTTGGTTTTACGTTTAAATAGAAAGGAAATAATGATTTAGTATCAAATGATGATTTGCTTTTATAAATCATATTTTTGTAATTGAACTAGAACAAAATTAAAAAAATTAGCTCGGTTGAACTGAAAAATACAAACAAAACCAAATTAAACTGAACCAAATATAAACTAAACCGAACTAAAACTGAATCGAACACAAACAGAATATAAACCAAACCATACTAATTTGGGGTTATTTTGGTTCAAGATTTTTTAGACTCAAATAATCCAAACTGAACCCTAATTAAACCGAAATGTCCATCCTGACAAAAATAGCCGATTAAGGTATACACGATTTTTCTATGCAATTATTCTACTTTTCTTTTGACTTTTTATTGCTCAATCTTTCTCTGCAATTTAGTAACGATTTTCTACATTCTATTAAATAATCTACACAATTCCTTCTTCTTTTTTTTGTTTTTTTTTTCCTTGGATCCCACCTCGGGGTTTCATATCGTGCTTCTCTTGAAGTCTCAGTCCATTTTAAAAAGAACACTGACACCTATTATCCAATACACACTTTTAAAAAAGGTTATTTTCTCTACATCATCATAGCATTTCGCCATTCTGATTAGTGATTATGAATACAATCAATTAAGGTATACACGTTATTTATATTCAATATTTTTTTTTATTCAATATTTTACTTTCCTTTTTTGGGTCAAAATTCAATATTTTACTTCCCGTATGAGTTTTTATTGTCCAATCTGACATTGACGATTTTGTAAAGATTTTCTACATTCTATTATTTTATATAATTAATTCTACACTACTATATTTTTTAGTTATTTTTCAGCAGATCCCACCCCAGAGTTTCATGTCGTGCTCGCTAAAAGTCGTACGGTCCATTTTTAAAAGAACACATACACCATTTTTCCAATAGACACCTATCCCCTGTATATTAATTGGGAAGCATTTGAAAAATTAGAATCTTAATTTTGTATTAATTAAAAAAAAACTTCAAATCCTAGGTAGCACTCTAAATGCCTTCTAAATTCCATTTCAAACAATTCAAGAGCATCTAATATAAAGTATACTTTAATCTAATGGTGTCACATTGTTCCATAATTATATAACACTAGAGAACATTATATTAACCTAAAATATAAGAAGTGTGTATTCTTTCCTTAAATAAAAGCTACGGAATTACCTAATATGATTTACATATATATGGCAATTAATGATTATGAATAATAAAGATTTGATAACAATTTTTGCATCATTCTTCATTTTTGTTTAAATTTATATTATTAAAAAAAATTAAACAATCACATTAACCATATAATAAAAAAAATTAAATTTGTTCTTATATGTTATATTTTGAATTTTTTAAAATGACTTTAAATTACAAAAAAGAGGAAACCTTATATTATATTTTTTTTTAAACGACTTTAAAATACAAAAATGAGTACACCTTATATGTTATATTTTGAATTTTTTAAAATGACTTTAAATTACAAAAAAGAGGAAACCTTATATTATATTTTTTTTTAAACGACTTTAAAATACAAAAATGAGTACACCTTATATGTTATATTTTTCTTATATATTAGAATTTTCTGATATGTTATATTTTGAAAAATTTTAAAACGACTTTAAATTACAAAAATGTAAGTTTTCCTTACGTAAACGACTAAAAACATTAAAATGACATGTATCAATTCGATGGTTGATTTGAAAGCTTTCAAACCATATTGAAGATAAAAGTCAAAATAATTTAACTGTGGAAACTATACTGTTCACTTTTTTCAAGAATGTGTTCGAGAGAAAAAATAAAGTTTTTATGTCATAATTTGTTTAATGTCCACTAGAGAACATTATATCCCCTATATTTTAATTGAGAAGCATTTGAAAAATTAAAACCTTAATTTTGTATTAATAAGTTTTCCTTAAGTATATGACTAAAAACATTAAAATGGCATGTATCAGTTCGATGGTTGATTTGAAAGCTTTCAAAACTATATGTAAGATAAAAGTAAAAATAATTCAACTCTGAAAACAATACTGTTCACTTTTTCAAGAATGTGTTCGAGGGAAAAAATAAGATTTTTATTTCATAATTTGTTTAATGTCCACTAGAGAACATTATATTAACTTAAAATATAAGAAGTGTGTATTCTTTCCCTAAATAAAAGCTACAAAATTACCTAATAGATAGGAATATGATTTACATATATAAAACAATTGATGATTGTGAATAATAAAGATTTGATAACAATTTTTGCATCCCTCTTCATTTTGTTTAATTTTATATTATTAAAAAAAACAATCACATTAACCCTATAATAAAAAAATTAATTTTTTTCTTATAAGTTATATTTTGAATTTTTTAAAATGACATTAAATTACAAAAATGAGGAAACCTTATATGTTAAATATTTTTTTTAAAACAACTTTAAAATACAAAAATGAGGACACCTTATATGTTATATTTTTCTTATATGTTATATTTTTATTATATGTTATATTTTGAATTTTTTAAAACGACTTTAAATTAAAAAAATGTAAGTTTTCCTTAAGTATACGATTAAAAACATTAAAATGACAT
>NC_027750.1:57738602-57758176 GCF_000695525.1 Brassica oleracea var. oleracea | reverse complement strand
AAGATAAAAGTTAAAATAATTCAACTGTGAAAACATTACTGTTCACTTTTTTTCAAGAATGTGTTCGAGGAAAAAAATAAGGTTTTTATGTTATAATTTGTTTAATCCAATACGATCAACCCATGATGTATTAATTATAGTTTTGTTCCATCATTTTTAATAAAAACTGATCTGATCCATCGGAAAGAAATTATATAATAACAACAAAAAATATTGTATACATATAAATAAAATTATCAAATATATAAAAAAAAATTATCGATAATATATAGAAATAAACTCACCCTGCTCTTATCCTAGTTTATTAAAAAGTTATAATTATACTCCAGTACACACTTATAAACATTAGGTCTCACCACTCCTGGCTATATATACCCACAGAAAGGTGTTTTTCTTATCTTCATTTCAGAACAGATCCTCAAATCACCTCTCAGTCTTTATACAACCAAACTCTAATTCATTATTTGATTTTGTTGTTAGAAACATAATGGATACGTCAAGTGAGGCGACGGAGAGAGCCGATCTCCAACGACCGTTGGTGGAACAAAAGCCTCCATCGGACGTCGGACTCGAGAGCGTTTTAACGGAGAGTAGCCTTCCGTACCGGAAACGCGTGTATTTGGGCGCGTGTATAGAAATGAAATTACTTTTCCGGTTAGCACTTCCGGCGATACTTGTCTACATAGTCAACAGTGGAATGAGTATCTCTGCACGTATCTTCGCCGGACATCTCGGCGGTCAAGAACTCGCCGCCGCTTCCATCGGAAACAGCTGTTTCAGTCTCGTCTATGGCCTCATGGTAAGTTTACTTTTTTGTAGAGCGGTGGAGACATATTGGTATTATTATAGTTGATTTTTCTTTACTCGTAGTTCATGTTAAAGGTGGCATTTTCTCGCATCTTTAGGAGGTAACTAATAGAGTATTAACTACTCTTAAACATCGTTCACCGTGTTAATATTAATTTTGTAGAAGTAATCTTAGCTAGTTAAGTTTAACGATGCCTCCATTTGGTTTTTAAGGTCAGCATGTACACCTAACTAAGCTTTCCTTCCTTATATATTAGAAAAATTGATGTTTTAGTTTTTTAAAATCTTAAAAGACTATTTTGACATTTAAACTAATGCAACTTATTCTATAACTTAAATATAAACTAATAATTAAATATATGAATGATAAAATTTTATCGATAAACAAATAAAAATCTTCTTTATAAAAACAAAAATACAGTTTTAAACTAATTAAATTTTGAAAATGAATAGAATCTTATTAATACAGGTGAAAAATCAAAAATCTATGACATCATCACATATATTTTCTTTTACCATCTAATAATCTGAATTCATTTTCCAACAGATCTACTGAACTGATTTATTTATTAGTTTTCTTACCATTCAATGATTCTGCGCCACTTGGTTAAGGACTACAGACTGTGACAGTAGTTTACATATTACTCTTTTGGTTTCATAATAGTTTTTATAATAATTGATGTTTTAGAAAAAGTCTGTTGTTTCAAAATAAATGAAGTTTTTTTATTTATATTATTTTTATATTATTTTTAATATGTAACTAGTTAAATTTTGTAGTCATTTTTAATCAATTGAATGATTTCTAAATTATATTTGTAAAGTTATTTTCTCGGAAAAAAATAATTTTTTTAATTTTCATGCAATGAGTACTTATTTTTCTTCTACTATATTATGATTATCTACGATATATTTTCGTCCCCCGCAATGAATATATAAATCATACTATATAAATTTATTTGAGTTCAAGTTTTTTATTATTAATTTATTATTAATGCGTTGAAATATTGAATATCATTCTTAGTAAGGAAAACTGTGCACGTCATTTTTTTGTGGTTGATGTTTACGGTTTTGTCATTATGCTGAATGGTTGTTTGTTTGATAAAACCTTGTAAGCATATCTTAAACGAAATAATAAACTTATTTGATGTTAAGTACACTTATGGGAAATGTTCATAAATCATAAGTATTAAAAATCACCAATTAGTATTCCTTCATTTTCAAATTAGTTGTTATTATAAACTAAAATTTTGTTAAAATCACTACTATCAATATTCCTCCATTCAATTTGATAAAGAGAGAATACTATTTAAGTTATTGACATTGATATTAACAAAAAAAACTTAATAACTCAACATTCATTCTTTTAGCAATACACAAAAAAAGAGAAAAACAATTCTTAGGGATCGAAACTTCGCATATTTTTTGTAAAAAAAAAATGATTTTGGAGTAATATAGAGATTAATCTATTCTCTTTGCTAAAAAGAGAATAGTCTTTCACTTTTCTGTAAACGTGCAATGACGTTTTAGTTGTTTACTACAACCTTTTACGAATTAAAGTATGGTTTTGCTTGATCATCTGTGTCGTACAACATTTGTCGAGTAGCAGTCAAACACGTTTACTTTTCTTTATGTATTGTAGTGTATAACTGAGTTATTATTTGCCATGATTTAATAGTACTAGATATAAAAATTGTAACGAATGACCGATTTTAACCTTTTGACTCTTTTTTATTAATTTACCTTGTTTTACTTCTTTTACACAGTTAGGTATGGGAAGTGCAGTCGAGACTCTATGTGGACAAGCACACGGAGCTCACCGTTACGATATGCTTGGGATCTATCTCCAAAGAGCAACGATAGTCCTCGCTTTGGTTGGTTTACCCATGACACTACTATACACCTTCTCGTATCCGATTCTAGTCTTATTAGGTGAGCCCAAAACGGTATCGTATATGGGTTCCTTGTACATCGCGGGCCTGATCCCTCAGATCTTCGCTTACGCTGTTAACTTCACGGCCCAAAAATTCCTCCAGGCACAGAGCATAGTGACTCCTAGTGCGTACATCTCAGCTGCCGCTCTTCTCCTCCAGATCTCGCTAACGTATATCACTGTTTACGTAATGGGTTTGGGGCTTATGGGCATCGCTTATGTCTTGACTATATGTTGGTGGGTTATAGTTGGGGCCCAGACTTTGTATATTACGAAAAGTCAGAGGTTTAGACACACGTGGACTGGTCTTAGCTGGAGATCGTTCCAAGGTCTATGGAGTTTTTTCAAACTCTCTGCTGGTTCGGCTGTTATGATCTGTCTAGAAATGTGGTATTCCCAGATTCTGGTTCTTCTTGCTGGTTTGCTGAAAGATCCTGCTCTCTCTCTAGATTCCCTCTCCATCTGGTATGTCCCTTATTATCGCGGTTTTATCATATTTGTTTTCGTTGTTCGGATCGTTTTTGGTTCATTAAATCTTGACCATATTAATCCCCAAAAACAATTTGAAAACAAAGGAGAAAGATACGTGAATATCTTTTTAGTTTTGTGTATATCATGGAAACTTCCCTGCCTAATGATCTGATAGAGATTTTATTTATTTAGAAATGATGTGAGAAGTGTATATTTAACACAAACATTTATAAATATTGCTGAAACTTCAATTTAAACATAATTTGTAATTAAGTAAACTTTTTTGTTTAACATTTTTTTTTCTTTTTGCAGTATGTCAATTTCAGCATTATCCTTCATGGTATCCGTAGGCTTCAATGCAGCTGCAAGGTTAGTATTTATATTAATTATTTTTTTGCATAAAATTATAAGATATTCATTTGCATAAATATATTTTTCAAAAATATTTGGTTTCAGTAAAATAAATATATTAATATGCATAATAATTGGTTAAATTAACTCATACAAATATAATATAGAAATGATTTATACGGCAATATCAAATAATAATAATTTATTTATCATATAATATTGATTTATTTATCATGATACAATACAATATGAAAATGTCACACATACAAATAACTAAAACCATTAAACAACTATAAATATTTGACATTACAAATTGTATAAACATCTATACTTATTTTAAAATAATAACCGCAGTTCAAAGTCTAGTATATATTTTATTTTCACAGTTCTAATCATTAAGCAACATGGCAGAAACTAAATTATTAATTTAAAAAAAAAACTATATATGATAGTGTACGGACAAGTAATGAGCTTGGAGCAGCAAATCCGAAATCGGCATTGTTCTCTACATGGACGGCTACTGTAGTTTCCTTCATAATCTCCGTCGCGGAAGCCCTGGCGGTCATGGCGGCACGTGATTACATCAGCTACATTTTTACGTCGGACCCTGAGGTGGCTAAAGCTGTCTCTGACCTCTGCCCTTTCCTCGCCGTCACCGTCATCCTCAACGGAATCCAGCCAGTCTTGTCCGGTACATTCATGCAACTAAGTTTTAAACCAAAAAAAAAAAAAAAAAAACTAAGTTGTAGTTAAAAACCGGAGAAAACCAGTGTACGTTAACCGAATCGGTCTAAATAATTTTCGGTTCGGTATTTGTTTGCAGGAGTGGCTGTGGGATGTGGATGGCAAGCATTCGTGGCATATGTGAATGTTGGTTGTTACTATATAGTTGGTATTCCTGTTGGCTGTATTCTCGGCTTCACTTTCAACTTTCAGGCCAAGGTTTGTTAAAATTCTGTATAATGTATGCTTTATTATTTATGTTTATAAATAAAATGTGAAAATGATGATAGGGAATATGGACCGGGATGATTGGAGGTACCCTCATGCAAACTCTCATCTTGCTTTACGTCACGTATCGAACTGATTGGGACAAAGAGGTTAGTGTTACATGATATCAAGTCACATCTTATTGATTCTGAACCAATTTTTATAAGTTAGTTTTGATTTGGGTGTATCAAAATTATTAATATTATTATTCTGTAATTATTCAGGTGGAAAAAGCTAGAATGCGATTGGATATGTGGGACGATAAGAAGGAACCTCTTCAAAATTAAAGAGTAATGGATTAATGAAAAAAGAGAGTAAATTATATTTAGAGGTAGCTAGCATTGAAATTTAATAATGCGATATAATACTTACCGATTAGTTTTACGAAATGCAGGTATTAATACTGTGGAGTGGAAAACAAAATAGGAAAAATAAGTGTTGTCTTCGGAGGTGGTTTTTTTGAAAAGAAGATGCTTCTTTTTATTATTCCAACAGATGTGGTTCGAAAAAAAAACAACTATTCCACCAGATTATTTTTTTGTTTCCTTGGAAAATTTTTGTGGCTACATCTGATGGATGGATTACTCATTCTAATTAAGTAGTATTCTTTAAATGACATTATTATTTTTGATGACATATTTGATTATTTATCCTTGAATACATATATATATATACATATATATATTTGTTGTAATACTTATTGGAGAGTTCAAAGAATTGGATATATTATTGCTCAGAAGAAACAAAATTGCTTAAGAAATCATAAGTTAAATAATACTGTAGATTGATATTAAAATATATAGGAATATAATTGTTTTAAAGGCAACTTACCAAAGTTAGAATAAAATCCTTTAAAAGGATATATTCATACTATCACTTGCTTAACCTTAGATATATGGTCTTTTCGTATATTATGATTGTATTGGACTTTTGTTTGATAACGCAAACTTGGGGAGGATTGAACAGATATCATAATGATGTCAATCATACTAAATCAGTGGATTTCGTAACTAAATGAGAACTTTTGCTTTATACTTTGAGATCTAGAGTACTAGAGTGTACGCATTTTGAAGAGATTAGTATAATCATTCAGAGGTATTTAACCTTTGTTACTCACAAAATTATTGGTTCTCTGGGTATCTCCATCTCTATTCCATTTTTTTTCTCTAAAATGGAGTAAAAGTGAATATGGAGTAAGAAATGCTCCAATCCAATTTCATATCTCACTCCATAATGAAATTTACTCCATAGAGTAATCTATTTTTTGTTTGTTCATCACTCTATTATGGAGTGAGAAATGAAGTAAGTTAGAGCAATTTTACTCTATTTTAGAGGAAAAAAATGAAGTTTTACGTTGGAGATACTCTTGTACGCCATCACTGCAAACAAGTATATACTTAGTATTGAAATCTTGAGCTATGTACTTTCCATTCTAACAATGGTATGTATTTTCACAATCTTTCTTTTGTTTGGCATTTAACCAAACACCTTCTGCGCATTCAATAAAACCTTAAAGGACAAAAACTTAATTTTCTAATTATGCATCCCTATCAACCCAATCACAATATTTCATTTAACTTTCAGTAACATACTTACGAATCTCGACCAGCTAATATCTTTTCAAGACATGTTTGATTAAAAAAGTTCATATGTATCAGATAGATCGAGTATGCCTTTTCTTCACAAAAGTGCTGAATCTGATCCAAAATAGATTTTATAATGCAACTGGGTAGAAGTGTGCTAAAAGTTGATGAGCTTTTGATAATCCGTAGATCAAACATCTAATCTCTGAGCTTTGATACCACGTTCAAGATCTCAAAATAAGAGTAAATTATTACTCTGAAGAGCTCCATTCAAATGCAGAAAAAAACACAAATTACTTATTAAAAGATCATCAAAATGAAAATAATTGTAGATTTGGTACTACTCAGAGAATATTTAATATAACCTTTGAGACCACGTTAAAGATACCATGACAACTCCCTAAAGTTATAATAACTCGCAAAAATTATAATATCTCTCCTGTGAGAGCACCACGTCACTAAGTCGTTCGACGATTGGACGACACGTGTCCTGATTTATTTAAACGCTGCACATCATTTTCTCGCTAGTTTCGTGGGCTACGTTTATGTGTTGTGTTTTGGGCTGTGTATGGCCCGTTAGAGCAGAAGTCCTAAGTAACCCTAATTTGACTCCAGAGAAAAACGAGTGTCTTTTTCCCTGTACGTGCTACGCCGATCAGATGCATTCCACTTCTTCTCATCGACTGAAACGGTCCGTGATCAATTCCATTAGTTCACTCCCCCACTATTTCGTCTTCAATGCTTCGTTTTGATCTGAAAGACGATTGTTGTTGGGTATAAATATGTGTGAGTGTTTCTCCCTTTATCTCATCTTATCTTGCATCTCTTAAATCTCATACTAACTGATCGTGTTATGGATGCTTCTTTGTTTGTCGACATTTTTTTTTTGATTCAGCGAGCCTCTTACTGTTTGTTCAACATTTTTTTTTTCTTCATTTCCTGCGAGTCCCTTACTGTTTGTTCATCGACATTTTTTTGAATCGGCGAGCCTCTTACTGTTTGTTCATGAATTTTTTTTTTCTTGGATCTTCTTCCTCTTTGTTGATTATGAGATGTTTGATGGTTGAAGAGGCTAACCATCTTCAAAATAATTTGGCTGCAGAGAAGATACGCCGTGGTGGTGACCTACGGGTGAACCTTTCCTGTTTGTTCATCAAAATATTTATTTTTTTGCTTGGATCTTTTCCTGTTTGTAGAGATAGGTTTTTGATTCTGCTTTTATCTGTCACCCAGTATTGTAGTCATTCTGCTATTAAACATGTGTGAGTTTAGTAATATATGTGGTCTGACGGGAGATGGCGTTCTTAGTTTTATTGTGCTGTTTTATTGTGGCAGGTGGAGGGATCATAAATTCCACAAGAAATGATTGCTATACTGCAAAGAGTCGTGGAAGATAGTTCACCTGTTCTTTTAACTGCAAGGTTGAAGCAGAGGAAAGAAGAACCAATTTGCGTCTAAGAGACGAACAAGATGCTGCTTACAGGAGCCGATCAAGTAAGTTTGAGTTCCTGGTGTTTACAAGATCCGTTGTGATTAGTCTAATGGCCAAATTTGGGGGGTCTTTTTTTGTGTTGATTAGGCACGGGAGAGCCAGAGACAGGAAGAGGAGGAGCGGTTAGAGAGGGAAGCTGCAGAGGTAGAGACGAAACGAAAATAAGAAGAGGAGGCTCAGGAGAGAGCCAAGCGTGAAGCTGCAGAGACAGAAACTGATAGAGTGAGAATGAGACCAGGGAAAGCACTTGCTCTTGGAGACGATCCTGAGAAAGTATCTGATGTTGCACAACTAAGTTCTCCTCCTTTTCTTCGCCATTCATTACTTTCTATGTTTTGCTTTTGTTGGGTATTTATGGTAAACGTGGACTGTTTATTTGCCGTGACAATGTAGGTTTTGGTAAGGTTCCCAAATGGAGAAAGAAAAGGGAGGAGGTTTGAAAGCATACCAAGATACAGACACTGTATGACTGCGTTAATTCACTTGGAGTGCTTGAAACAGAAGAGTATAACTTAATCACAAACTTTCCAAGAACAGTGTAAGGAAGAGACAAAGAGTCAATGTCACTGAAAGATGCAGGTTTGCATCCTCAGGCAAGTCTGTTCATTGAGATACATTAAGTCTCAGATTCTTCTGTTTCTTTCTCCTTAAGCCATTTTTTTCAGTTTTTTTTCATCTCTTTTTAAATAATTAGTAGTGTAGCTTCAGTGATCCGATGAATAAGATAACATATATATACACATATTTTCAGAAGTTGTGTCACATGTTTGATATATTTATTTCTTAAAATGAGGTCTCGCATTGTACCTTTTTTCTTCGTGTCATATTGAAAACATCAAGATCAGTCTTTGTTTCTAGCTGCAACAAATAATTCTTTAGCTGATAAATTTCTGGGGATCAAAAATGTGTTCATATATTTTGAACCGGAAGATAAATGTATGAAAAAGTACAATTGACTAACATTTTAAAAAAGGTCAAAAATAAAAATATTGATGACAATATAAAATAATTATATATTGGTGGTAAGCAAACTAAATGATTTCTAACAATGATAATATAATAAATAGTAAAAATTGTAAGAGAAAATAGTAAGAATAATATAATATAAAAATGATTTTTTGGATTAGTCAAAACTTAATTACATCATTAATCATGATAAAATAAGTACTATAATAAGTTCGGACATTTTTTTGCTATCTCAACAAACGGAAAAAGAAAACATGATATATCAGTGTAAATTTTTAAAATTTATAATAAAATTCACATTTTTAACATTTGGATATTGAACCATATGTATTAACAATACAGCAAATGCTCCATAAATAATCTTTATAGCTAACAATACATCATATATTTATGGTTGTTTGTTATCTTTTTGGTTTAACCTAAACTTTGGTAGTAAAAAAAAAACAAATTACATAATTTATTATTTTCAAATTTTTGTTAATGTGGGTTTGAGGAAACATAAAAAAATCAACATGAATATATTTTTCTCAAAGATGATAATACATGAATATATAATCTAACGATTTGTAAATATTAAACAATAATAACTAATATCAAATTTTTATGCTACTTGCCTATTTTTCTTAAAAAGATAAAAATTGGATTTTCATTTTCAATTTTTTAAATGATATAATTTGAGAACAAATGTATTTAGAATCCATTAAATTCAAGAAAAGCAAATGTTGTGAACAAATTGAAATATTTATATTTTGATGAATTGTTTAAATATAGTAACAAATGTACAATTTCAAAAAAAAAAAAGTAAAATTTATAGTAAAAATATTGAAATTTATAATAAAATAAACTAAAATTTTCATTAAAATTTAGATATGTTTGTATTATTGTTTAATTTGCTTATAATAAAATAAACGTTCATTTGCATACCCGCCCGTACCCTAGTACTATATATAGTTGCCCACCCGTAGTAAATTAATGAGTATTTGTAAATTAAATTGAACAACGGACCGAAACAATTTCTTATTCTTAAAAACTAATAATACTTTTCTTTTTTGTCAAAAAAACTAATAATACTATATATAGTTGCCCACTCGTAGTAAATTAAATTGAACAACAGACCAAACAATTTCTTATTCTTAAAAACTAGGATTACTTTAGTTAGGTTTTAAGCAGCGCTACACCACACTATACATTATACAGTATACCAAATCCCAGATCCCAAATCCCAAATCCCAAATCGAAATCCTGAGCTATGGATTCTTAAGATCCTTTCGTAATTATATTAACCAGAAATAGCTTATTAATTTATGGAAATAAGGACTAAGGATAATTTCGTCCATCGAAAAAATATATTTCTTGGAAGGTTATCTCATACAACGTGAAAATTATTTTGTATTATCTGACAAGTTGATCAACAGCTCAACCACAGTCTTTCTTTTAACTTGTTAATTTTGGTCCGTCGTCAGTGTGCCACCTACGACTTTCTCGAACATGACACAGAGACACATTATATATATGCTAGATTTGCTATATTTTTGTAAGACTTTTTTAAAATGTTAAGTTTCATATTATTGTTGAGATTTCTGACCAAAAACGAAGAAGCACAGAGAGACCAAGATCTACAAAGATAAACAAACAACAAAAAGGCCATAAAGCCGATCAATAAAACCAAGAGAAAGAACACTTATTGGTGGGGAAAACACAAAATTACAAAGAGTCACTTAGCTTGATTACCAAATGTAACTTCCAAACTCGCAATAATTTTGGTAAAAAAAAAAACTCGCAGTTACCAACAGCAATCCAAAACTAACGCTCAAGACCTCATTAGATCAAGCAGCACATACCACATTTTTTTTATACACAACTGTGATTAAAAATTATACAAAAATAATAATAATCAAAGATGAAATTCTTTTAAAAAATCAGTTGTAAACTACAGACGGCTTTGCGAGATGATACAAAGAGCAAAAGATGAGATCAGATACGAGCTACTGGAGAAGCCGTTTCTGACCCTCAATTCCAAGCTCGGTTGTAGTTATATGCTGAAAATAATGTATATTAAGCCATACAATTTTGAAGATCTAATACACATATTTTGTTTACCTATGCATGAAACTGGTCGTGGCTGTCATATCAAGCGATTTGGTGTGTAACCTTCAAGCGAATCTTGAAATTATAATTTATGCGACTATGCTATTTTGAAATTGTTAAACTATATCAAAAATATTTGTATGATGGTTTCAAAATTACTATTATCGTTTCTAAATATGTAGCGATCATCTAACTTTTTTTATAAAAAAATATATACTTCTTATAAACACGTATATATACTACTGATCAACTATTGAGCACACATGACAAAGAAACAACAATTATCAAAGTGAAACTGAAAATATATACTCCCTAAGTTTCATATATCACTTTGACATTTTTCACATAGATTAAAAAAATAATTGAAATACATTTAAGTTTTATTAATTACACATATTCAACCAATAATATTTGAGATAAATGAAATTATTTATAAAATCAATGTATTTGTAATTAATATTGAACCGAAAGTTGCATTAGAATTCTAAAATGACAATTTTTATAACAAAAAAATGTTAAATTGAAACTTAATTTGAAACAGAAACATAAAGAGTATAGTTTTATCATGCTTTTATTTTGTTAAATGTAAAATAATTATTCTTCTTGGTAAACAATTTAAAACTCATCAAAACAAGAGAGCAAGTTAAAAAAAAAGCCGATAGAAAAGCTCTCTAGTGTGAAACCCTAAAGGAATCTCGCTATCTTCCATGTCTGTTCACAGATCCTTTTTCTCCTCCCTTTAAAGTTGTCTGCTATTCCTCTGTTTGCCGCGGAACAGTTTGAAGAGCCTTCGTTTTCCAGATCTGATGAACCTTTGGTAGATCTGTGGGCATGAGCGATGTCTCTCGGTGGTGTATAAGGTTTCACCCTTGTCCGGTCTCCGTCTGCGTCTCTGATCAAGGTAAAGTTTCAACCTTTGTGGTTCTTCTGTGATGTGGTGGTTGTTCACAACCTGTTTAGAGTGGTTCTGCGACAGTTTGAGAGGGTTGAACCCGGTTAGTCTCTCATGGATTTTGGGGTTGCCTTAACTAATCTTTGATTCAGCAACGGTGTAGCAGTGTCGTGGTTGTGTGTGGTGAGCAGGTGAAGGTCATGGTCCTTGAGATGAAGATGGTTTTAGGTTACCTCTTATCTCCCGGTTACGAAGGTCCCTCTCGCACCTTGAATAAGTGTTCTTCCTGGGTGCTTCTAGTCTCTGGTTTTCCTCTGTGTCTTTGTATGGTGAAGCAATATAACGAGGTGGAGCCGTGAAGATCTCCAGATGAAGGTGCGGTTGAGGTGGACCTTATCTCGAGTTTTGTCTCTTCACGGTTTTGTGCCTTGGTGTAGGCGTTGTGGTTTAGTAGTCGTCATCGTGAACATGTGGTTCAGATGAGGTCTTGATGGTTCAGGCGTTGTCATTGTGAACTTGGGGTTCAATGAAGTCTCTGCGCTCCCGGTATATTGCGTTGCGTGCTATCTTGCTTAGTTCATGGTAAGAAATCCGGCTAGTTATTGATTGTTAAGTCTTTGCCTTTTCTATCTAGTGTTGATTTGATCTGGGTTTGTTGAAGGAGTTTAGGAGTTGATTTATATTTCAGTTGTTCATGTGTCACCCGTGTATTTTGGATTTTCGATTCCTTTTTTTGGGTTTAGCTTCCGGGGAGGTCTATGTGTTCGGCCGGTTTTCTAATGTTATCAATGAAATCGAAAGGGAAAGAAAACAATTTAAAACTCATTTTCCGTGTAACTTTGTTTTTAGCGCCAACTTAATTAATCATCAAGATCTGATCTCTGCTTTTAATTAGATCAATATATATATATATATATTAAACATTTTTTTGTTAAAATTAAGAATCATGTTTTTCCCGTTTTGTGTTACATTTTATAGGTTAATTTAAAATAATTTCATCATGATTTTGTTCTATATGAAAAATTGGCAACATCTTTTGTACTGTCCCGTGAACCCACCGGGCAGTTTCATATCGCTATCTTCACTTTTGCTTTCTAAAACTTCATTATTTGTTTTTATAGGCACAAATAGATTTGTTTTCTTATTTTCATTTTGATTATTTTAAAACCCCACATCTGCGACCAAGTCCCTCCTCAGTCTTTATATAAACATCTCTTCTCTCGACAACTTGGTATCAAATTACAAGTTAAAAAAATAAAATAAAAACCTAAAAATAATATATGGGTGTGTCAAGTGATACGGTGGAGAAATCCGATCTTCAGCGACCGTTAGTGGATCCGACAAACTCGGATCCAAAACCACCCAAAGATGTCGGACTCGAGAGCGTTTTAACGGATAGTAGCCTTTCGTGTCGGAGGCGCGTGTACTTAGGCGCGTGCATAGAGTTGAAGGTACTCTTCAGGTTGGCACTTCCGGCGATACTTGTCTATCTAGTCAACAGCGGAATGAGTATCTCCGCTCGTATATTCTCCGGACATCTCGGCGGTCAAGAACTCGCCGCCGCATCCCTCGGAAACAGCTGCTTTTTTCTCGTCTACGGCCTCATGGTACGTTTTTACGCTTCACTAAACGGTGAACGATATAATTAAATGAGTTAAACTTTTTGGTAAAAGGTTATTCCATTTACACTACACTGCACTGCACTACATGACTATGACTAGAACTTTTTTTATTGTCAGAGTTGTTAAGAAAGTGATCTAGAGCGAGTTGTAGAAGCAAACACTTTCGCTGCTAGGTATTTTAATACGGACAAAACTCAGGTTATCCCCTATGAGGAACCTTTAAATTCATCATCTCCCTTATAACCAATTAAATTGTCACCTAGATAAATAATAAAAAATTTTAATTTTTTCTTAAAAAATTTTAAATTTTTCTTAAAAAATTTTAAATAGCCGAAAAAACAATGATGCCTAACAAAACCCTAGATCCTAAACTTTAAACTCTAAATCTAAATTTAACCCCTAAATATTAAACCCAAACCCTATACCCTAAACCCAAATAGTAAACCCTAAACCCAAACCCTATACGATAAACCCAAATCCTAAACCCTAAACCCAAACTGTAAACCCAAATCATAGATCCTAAATCCAAACTTTAAACTCTAAACCCAAATCCAAATCATAGACCTAAACCAAACTGTAAACCTTAAACCCAAATTTAAACATTTTGGGTTTAGGGTTTGAGTTTAGGGTCTATTATTCAGGTTTAAGATATAGAGTTTTGTTTTAGGGGTTGTGTTTAGGGTTTATGGTTTAAGGTATAGGGTTTGAGTTTATGATCTAGAGTTTGGGTTTGGGATTTAGGGTTTAGAGTTTGAGTTTATAATTTAGGGTTTAGAGTTTGAGTTTTGAATTTAGTGTTTAGAATTTAAGATTTAGGGTTTTGTTAGTGGGATCATTTTTTTTTAATTATTTTTGATTTTTTTTTTAAAAAAGTAATATTTTTATTAATAATTTAGTTGGCACTTTAATTGGTTAGAAGATGGGTGGTGAATTTTTTGTCCTTTTAATACAAGTATAATTATGTTTTTCTTCCATAATACGGTCAACGGACACAAGTCGCTTAGCTGAAAATTTAAGATAAAAAATTATCCGCGTTTAGCGCGTTTACATTAAATTAATAATATAAATAAACAGTAAACATTAAATTCTATATAGCTGACTACAATAATTGATATTTTCTTCGATACCCCGAAATTTAGAGATAAATTGATAGAATGCTAATCTTACCTAACATTATAAACACACCCACATATATACATATATATATATATATGAAAACTAGTATTCATATCATTTTAAAAGTAAAATTAGTATTAGAAACTTACTCAGTGTGTGATCAAAACTTATATATGCAGCTACTTTAATAAGTATACGTTTTCCAACAATCTAACCAAATTTAAAAAGTGTCCTAAGCTGATTTTGTTCATATCAGTGTTCTAAATATCGAACTTGACATGGAATTAATACAATACTATTTAAAAACTAATAATCAAAGACTCCCTCAGTTTGATGTTTTGAGAAGGTTTTGTTATTTCATAATATAAAATGTTTGCACAAATCCAAATAACTTTAATTATATCAAAATATGTAACCAATTGTCTTTTTATTATTTCTATTTATAATTAAACAAATTATTTTTAAATTATATTATAGTAGTACTTATACGTGCATTGAGGTAAAACATCATGTAATATAAAATAGATGGAGTACTTTAAAACACTTGCAAGTAACTCAGAAGTCAAATAATTTATACTGAGAAAGTATTCAAATAATAACTACTCTTTTGTAACATGTCCAAGTTTAAATTTTTATTACTTTTACAAAGATAAATCAAGTATCAATTATACCTAAAATATCAAGTACATAGCCTGTGTCTTTCCTTACATTCTATCATTTTTATTTATAAAAAAACATTATATATTCAATTAATTTTATTTTTTGGCTTCATTTCAGTTAGGCATGGGCAGTGCAGTCGAGACACTATGTGGACAAGCATATGGAGCCCAACGGTTCGATATGCTTGGGACCTATCTCCAACGAGCAACAATTGTCCTCGCTTTAGTGGGTTTGCTCATGACAGTTCTATACACCTTCTCATACCCGATCCTACTCATGTTAGGCGAACCCAAATCAGTGTCTTACAAGGCTTCTTTGTACATCGCTGGACTCCTCCCTCAAATCTTCGCCTACGCCGTCAACTTCACGGCCCAAAAGTTCCTCCAGGCCCAAAGTGTGGTGATTCCCAGCGCGTACATCTCAGGCGCCGCCCTTCTCCTCCAAATCTTGCTGACGTGGTTTGCCGTTAACGTAATGGGCATGGGCCTTATTGGAATCGCTTGTGTTCTTACAGTCTCATGGTGGGTGATGGTTGTGGCCCAGACTTTGTATATAACGTGTAATGAAAGGTTTAAACACACGTGGACTGGACTTAGCTCGAGATCGTTCCAAGGTCTTTGGAGTTTCTTTAAACTCTCTGTTGGGTCTGCTGTTATGATCTGTCTGGAAATGTGGTACTCACAGGTTCTTGTTCTTCTCGCTGGTTTGCTTGAGGAGCCTGCTCTCTCTCTAGATTGTCTCTCCATCTGGTAAGTCCATGATCTTGGCGTGCATGATTGTGGCAGACTTCACATATCTAATAATATGACTTATAACTTCTAAGAGATGCATATATATGTGAGGTCTTTTAAATTATACGATAACCTATAACTTATATCTAAATACTCTCGTTCCTTTTTGTAGTATGGCAGTTTCAGCATTGTCCTTCATGGTTTCTGTCGGCTTCAATGCGGCTGCAAGGTTACTATTTATTCCTTTTAATATTTTCAAATTATTAACAAGCATTGTTGAACCATAAACTGAAGAAAATATATATGTGACATTACAGTATACGAACAAGTAATGAGCTCGGAGCAGGGAATCCAAAATCAGCTTTGTTCTCTACATGGACGGCGACTTTTGTTTCCTTCATGATCTCCGTTGGGGAGGCGCTCGTCCTAATGGCGTCACGTGATTACATCAGCTACATCTTCACGTCGGACGCTGACGTGGCTAAGGCCGTCTCTGACCTCTGCCCTTATCTTGCCGTCACAGTCATTCTCAACGGAATCCAACCCGTCTTGTCCGGTATACTGACTTAAAACCGGAGAAACCCCCTATTTAACTTAAACGAACAATAAATATCTGTTTGCTATTTGTTTGCAGGAGTGGCAGTAGGATGTGGATGGCAGACCTTCGTAGCATATGTAAATGTTGGTTGTTACTATGTTGTTGGTATTCCCATTGGTTGTGTTCTCGGTTTCACTTTCAATTTGCAAGCTAAGGTTCGTTTTTAATTTTGTTTCCCTGTATAATATATGCTTTTATGATCTGTCTCTCTATATATAAATAAAATGCGAATTTGATGATAGGGAATATGGACCGGGATGATTGGAGGTACCCTCATGCAAACTCTCATCTTACTTTACGTCACGTATAGAACAGATTGGGATAAAGAAGTAAGTATTACATGAAAGCAAGTCATGACATATTGATTTAAATTGTATATTATAAGCTAAATTTGGCTTTAAAGGTGTGTACAACTGCACATGTTATTAAGTTTTTTATTATTATACAACTTTTAGGTGGAAAAGGCGAAGAAACGATTGGATATGTGGGACGACAAGAAGGATGCTGTCCAAAACTAGTAAGGGATTTAAACAAATAATATATCTTTTTCAGGAATAGCTAAGATTTAATTTTGATAATGTAATAAATATACTAAAAATGCAGGTTATAGTAAGTCCGGAGGAGTGGAAGGCAAAAAAAAAAAAAAAGAATAGCAAGTGTGTGGTCTGTGGAGGTGGTTTGATGAAAAGAAGATCCTTCTTTTTAAAAGATTTTAGAAGTTGTAAAATAGAATAAAACTATTCACAAGTCTTTGGGAAAACATTGTTGGCTAATTTGATGGATGGGTTTCCTCAATCTGTTAAAGTTTGTTTTCAAATTGATCTGTTAGTACTTCATGATCGTTCGGAAGTATTTATTCAGGAATTCATACATAATACTATATCATCTATAATGGAGATGTTTGATAAGAGATTCAACATCTGAATGACTACAATTAACATGTTGAATAATAAAATTTGATAATATAGATTTTTGGTGTTCTAAATATTTAACATATTGATAAGGATGAAATAGGAACCACCAACACCACATGTCATATTTTGAAGATTTTTGACATTTTTATTTTATCCTAATTATTTAAATTCAATTATCTAATTATAGATTAAATAATTTTATTTTTATATGAAAATTTATTATATTCCTAATATCTATAAATAAATATTAGATTTGTTCATTTTGAACATGAAAAATAATTAGTAATTATGGTGTAAATTTACTAAACAAAACTATTGTACTTGGTAAAAACTTAATGTATTTTGAATTATTAGGTGGAAGAAAAAAAATGATTGGAAGTATTAAAAGATAGAAAAAGATGTTTAAATTTAAAAATATTGTAGATAGTCATAATAGTGATATGGCCCGTCATATTTGATAACTTAAATAATTTGTTAAGAGCATTTACATCGGTAAGTCTCTTAACATTGGTTTTTTTAAATTATTATATTCATAGTTTGATTCTGTAATTAAAATTAATTATTTAATAACTGGTGTACCAATTAAAAAGAAGTAAATGCTTAAGTAGTCTCTCAAATTGTTTTGATGATTCTTTTAGGAAGAATCATTTATCAACTTTTCTACATTTTCTCTCTTCTTAAATAGTACTTAATTATTTAATTTTGTTGAGAAACCCTAATATCAATGCTGATGGCCTAAGTTCATATAAAAAATATATTTATAAAATGCTTACAAACTCCACATCTTATCATTAAAGGTAGAGTTAACCACTATACCATAACCAGTTTTATGTAGCGAATGTAACGAATAATAGTTTTTGGTGCCTGAAAGTCTGAAACATCAATTTTATGAACTTCAGCCCAAAATCGATTCTGATGCACACGTAGGTAAACTAACTAGAGATCAGTAGGGTCACGGTTGTACAGTTACATTTACTAAAAAGTATGACTATTTTAGTTTTTTTTTTTACTTTGAATTCATATTAGGTTCACCAAATTTGTTTAACAATCACAAAACTTAAGAATTAGTACTACTAGGGGTTTAGCCCCCCGCGCAAGCGCGGAGCTGGGTACATTGTCGATATATTGTGTTGTTTTGTACATGTAATTGTATTGTTTTTTTTTTATAAAAGTTAATTTTGTCATGTTGTCTATAATGGTCTACGAATGGAGGATTGAAAGTTATACATGTTGATTAGGTAGATCTAACAATGACCATGTATTCATTTCGTTGTTATTTTTATTAATCTTATATTGGTATAGATTTGATTGACCTCTAGCGTAAAAATGATCAAAGATAACCGAACTTTTGTATTTGTTAAGTTACGATTAAAATAGTGTAAGGAAAAGGGTTTAAATTTTGATTTTAAATTTTTTAAATGTATATGTACAGTAAATAAAATAGTTTTCTTAGTTTACACGGATTTTATTGTGAAACTTCTCAAATTTAATCTTTTTTGTAAAATTAAAGTAATAAGTGAAGATATTTATATATTTATATTGTTATATAACTATTTAGTATAGAGGTTTAGCGATTTTTGTTTTAATAAAAATGGTTATGTGGTTTTTAAAAAAAAATTCAACCGCAGACCAAAAAAAAAATTGGTATAGCTTTATGTTTCAAGAAAATAAACTGGGTTTAAATTGTTTAGGTTTGAAATTTGGTGGGCCTTGAAACATTAGTTTTCTGTGCTTCTAACTCAACCGTTTGGTCGTTTTATTTTTCATCGTCGGGAGAGCTTCTAGGTTTCCAGTTATTATTTTAACCCAATGATCGTCCACCCCACCAAAGGCATCTAGGAGCGTAGTCCCGCGCTTCCGAAAATATATTTTTTCAATATGGAACATTATTGTATCAAACATGAGTAAATGTATATAAACTGACCAAGGCTTTCGACTTGTGGTTCCTTGTTGCAATTGTTTTAAGTGACTTTGCGCAATGTTTAATATGGTGTCATGAAATTATTGAAAATCTGTAAGTAAACTTACTTCGCCTTTGTCTTAAATTTCTTGAGAAGACTGGAAGTTCTGAACTCAGCATCGTCTCTAGTAAAGCTCCACCAGAGAATGGTTAGAGGAACTATGGCGAGGTGCCAAATAGAGTGAGCATCGAAGTAGCCTCCATACGGAGGGAAGTCATATATCTCTAAGAGCATAGCTAAGCCTGAAGCTATCACAACCACCCACAGTTTCCAATTAGAAGGATGCCTTGAAACAGCTGCCCATCTTGCCCATAGGAAAATCTGAGCGACTCCCATGACCACACACACAATCATATTCCAACCTGTAAACAACATTGAACTCACAGAGAATGTGGAGAAAAA
>NC_027750.1:57737786-57738336 GCF_000695525.1 Brassica oleracea var. oleracea | reverse complement strand
AGAACGGCTATTGCAGATGAGTAGTCCAACATCTTTGTGATGTCAACATCCCTGAGAAACCATAGAGACAGATCACCAGAAGATTGTGGATGATAAAAGTAATATGTAGATGATTACCGAGTGTGGAAAACTCCACTCCAGAACCAAGAGTTCATGGACAAAAACCAACATATTCATAGTAACCCGTCCTATCTTGTTTGAGAGGCAACTTATAGTATAATGTAATGAAGAAGGAGAGCCAGCAATGGAAGTGCATCGCTAGGCTTAGCACAGAGAAAGTAACAGAAGCAGGGTCCTGACAATGACCATGGGCTCTTCTCATCATAGCTACCATGTCCGTTTCCTGAACAAATTCATTAATTATTCCAGTTCTGTAAACATAACATCTAAATGTTGTAACTTCTCAATCTTACCATGGTATTTGGAAGTCGAGCAACAATGAACGCTTGACAAAGAAGATTAACTAACAGAGGTTCTGAAGATTCATCTATAATTTATAGGTTTGGCGTGAAGGAAACGGAGAGGTCGACATCGCTTCTGAATTAAATGA
>NC_027750.1:57730054-57737741 GCF_000695525.1 Brassica oleracea var. oleracea | reverse complement strand
AATTAATGTTTGGTGTTTGCAGAGAAGCTGAACGGAGACGGCAAAGGTAAAGAGACGAAGAACAATTAAAGAAACCCTAATCGACAAAACGCTGTGTTTAATAACATAATAAAACATTAATTGAACGGGAAAATTCAAATCATACCATATAATTTAAAAACCAAACGCGAGAACAAAATTACTAAACCAAAACGAGAATCATGAACCCCACAGTCTTTATAAAATGCATACGTATACACCTTAAGGAGAGAGTAAACTCTCCTATCATAAATATATATTAGTTTCGGCCATCAATGTACAAAGTATCCTTTAGTTTAGTGGTATAAATGTTGGTGTTTATATCTCAATAACTCGGGTTCGAGCCACAGGTTTGACATTTTTTTCACACTTTTTAAAAGTGGGACCCACAGACCGCTGACGTAGCGGCACCGGAATGAGGCAACTGCCTCATTATATTATAGATTAGAATGGTGTATTTTTTTTTTGAAACACTTAGAAGGGTGTATATATTCATGCATTAATGAAGTTTTAAAACGTGTAACAAATATATATACCTCTATTTGATATAACACTAACTAGAATTTGATCCGCGCGCCCGCGCAGATATTTGTTTTCATTTTTGTATAAATAGATATTATTTTAATGTTTATCAGTTAATATTTAAAATATTTGTCATATTTATAAAAAATTATAAACACAATAATTAAATAGTTTATGTGCTATAAAAAGTAGTGACTCGTGGGCTCTACTAAATCTTACAAATGTTGACCTATTGATATGTTTGAGTAATATTTTTTTTAACACCAAATTATTTTCCAGATGTCTAATCATTTAAATATTTTGATCATATATGGACCATATGACGAGATTTAGATACGTTAGAAAAATAATAATCGGTTATAAAAATTAAATATTGCTTTACAAGTAATTCAAAGATATTTAAAACTGAGTATTAGATTTTATTGTTGAAAATAATTATTAGTAACCAAAATGGTTAAACATATATTTTATAAATTTTTGAAATATATATAATTTTAGGCGAGATTTAGTTATATTAAAAATAATATCCAGTTACAAACTCATGTCATATTGTTCTACAAGTAATTTAAAGATATTGATTCTTAGCATATATATTTTATTGTTCAAAATAATTAATGGTAACAGTAATGGTTAAACATATATTTCAGGAATATTCAAAATAATTAATTGTAACAATATCTAAGTTTAATATTGTTAAAATCGATCTTAAATTTGAATATTCCTAAAAATTAGCTTAATCGTTTTATGAAATATGTTAAACACGAAAATTTAACTAAACTTGATTTAGGAAATGATTTAATAAAATAGGAAAAGACAACAATTACTTGATATGTTCATTTAATTATTTCAGTAACATAGAGTTGTAAATAAGTTAGAAAACTAAAGGACATATTTTATTGGTAATTCTCTTTTAATAATAATTATAATATAGATTATGTTGCGAACAAAATCCAGATAGCAATAACACACTATATTTTGAGTTGAAAGTTCTATACCACAGATATACATATCTCTTACTTGAAAGTTAGGTTTCGTTTTGAACTGGTTCGATTCTGCGTCAGTTATATAGATATATAACACACTATATTTATTCCAATTAGGAAAAAAAACGTTGGCAATCATGACATGACTTTTAAAACTTTCAAGCGGGTGCGCGGGTATTCGGTTTTACTTTAAAAAATAATAATATTTTTCTTATATAAATGGTAATATGTATTTTAAATTTTATATGTATTAAATAACTGTTTAATATATTTCTAAAAAAATAATTTTATAATGAATAATGAATAATGAATAATTTTATTTTATTTTTTGAACCGTCAACCGTATCATCCACATTTTTTAAATATGATCTGTGTGTTTGTGCAAATTTATTTTATGGATCAAAATTTTAAGGTAAATAAATTTTTTATCTATGTTTATATTTGATCTATGCGATCAAATAATTCAATATATTATTTACAACTAGGGCCGGGCCGCGCTTCGCGCGGCGAGCGAGTGAATTCATTAAGTATTCAACATGATTTTTTTTTTTAATTTCAAAATGCAATTATATATATAGGAAATTATGTGAAATTGCTTTATATAGAATTTTCGTCAATTGAACATCAAAATTGTTGCAATAAGTAAACTGCATGATAGATGATTTGTCTTTTGCTTTATAAAATACATATCATAATTTTTCTCGTTATAAATCACTTCAAAATCACAAAAGAATAATTGTTAAATAAAATGAATCATATTTTGATCAGATAAAATAACTGAACTAAAAGATTTATTTTAAAACACAAAATACTACTCTATGCCATTTTACTATTTACATAATGTTTAAAATAATTTCGATGCAAAATTTATTTGAAAAATGCTTATAAATTGATCCATAATTTTTTATGTTCCATGATATATAATTAATTATAAGATTAACATTTTTAATTATATTATTTTGGAAAAAATAGTTACCCAACTGTTATTTTCATTATTTCTAGATAATTATGTAGTTCTGAAATTAAAACCTCAAAGACTCTTTGGATTAAAAATAACCGGTACCAAAATTGATATTAAGATAATTATTAAATTTCAACTGCAAATTTAACATTTTCATAGCATCTCCTTTGATCTTATTTTGTTTGACCTCTATGTGTAAGTTTAGATATTCACAGATGCGTTAACGTATCCATCCACCAAAAGAAAATATTAGAGTAGATAAGTCCAAACCATCATTCTTCGCTGCTTCTTCTCCTTCGCAAAACTTTGGGTTTAAGTGGTTATTTTTGTTTTGTTGTAATGTTTATTTCATAATTTAAATCTTATTTTAGGTGAAAATAAACAAATTATTAATAGCAAATTACATCCCATGTGAGACTTTTAAAGTTGTATAATTGAGATAGAGATTTCATTTTATTTGTTTATAAGTAATAATTTTTAAAGATTTGTGTTACAAATAGTTTCAAACGCTTCGTAAAGAGATGAAAGTATTCTCTTTACTGTGTTTTCTCTCTCTCCATCTCTGGTACTTCGTTTGAGCTTATTTGAGTCATTTTTTCTGTTTCCAAGACTCCAAATCCATACAAATATAATTTTTAAAAATCTTAGGAAAGCATTAACTGGTTTTTGATAAATGGGTTGGTTAAATGACAAACAGTTAAAATTCAAATGGAGCCTTCAAAGGTATTCATGTTTCTTTGTTGCAATTCTTTATCTCATTGGATTGTTGTTCTTGGGTGTTCTCAAAGGTATAATAGTCACTTCTTCTCTTGCATATTGTTTTGGTGTATTTGAATTAGGTCAGTTAGTCAAATATGCTGAGCAATTTTTAGATATTCTTAATCAATGTAGTGAGCAATTTATTTTGTAGTTTTAGGGACTGAGTAGTTTTTAGGAATATGTATTTGATTCTTTCAGATCAAAATCATATGATATTAAAAAATGTTTAAATTTTAATAAATATTTAAATATGCATTATTTATTTTCATTAAAAATTGAAAGTAACATATTAACATTCACTATTTCTTTTAGTTATGTGTATTAAAAATCATTAAAAAGAGTTTTATGTTTGACCAAAAACATTAAGAAGAGTTTTATGTAAATGTAACTGATTTACATTTTTTTATTGGAAGAGGTAAAGGAAGAGTAAGAGCGGAAACATCACATTTGCATGTGAAAATAAGGTGTTACTTTGAATTGAAACCCAAGCGCCATATTTTTGTTATTTTATCCTATTTTTTAAGGTTTAAAGGTTCTACTAAAATTTCATAAAATTCGACAAATTGAGTTTTTGTTTTTGTCACGAAGATTTTCTAATCATTTAAGGACAATCTTCTGTCTTAATAAGAAGTAAGCACATTTACAGACAGTCTTAGGTATATAGATTAAATGAAAATACATTTATTAATTTGTTTTATTTGATAAATACAGAATTGAAGAGGAACTATTTGTTCGCAAAAGAAGTAAATGTCTATCAATAGAAAGAATCAAGCTAGTAATGAGAAAACTACGTAGTTACTGTAAAATATTATGCAGTGTATTTGTTATCATAAGTTAACTATAAAAATTATTACTCATTCCGTTCGAATTTACTTGACGTTCTAAATA
Organism: Brassica oleracea var. oleracea; assembly: GCF_000695525.1. Classification (NCBI taxonomy): domain Eukaryota; kingdom Viridiplantae; phylum Streptophyta; class Magnoliopsida; order Brassicales; family Brassicaceae; genus Brassica; species Brassica oleracea. Next base: position 57,733,610 of record NC_027750.1, on the reverse strand, counting down.
ATGTTTTTGTCAATATATTCGAAGTTCTCAGAATTCTATGTAAAGAATAAAGAATGATAAAATATGACATTTTCTACCTTTGTAATTAATGATCTTTAGTGAAATGATATAAAACTAATTTAGTTTTGAACACTGACGAAAAGATTAAAATAGACATTACATCAACTTCTTTGATCTTCTTTTATAAAAAAAAAAAATTCGTTAATCTACGTGCAGACATCATGTAATTCCGAACGGAAGAAAGTACTATTTTTATAAAAAATGTAAGAATTATTACTCGAAATAATCCAGAAAACTTACAGTTGGTTTTTTTATTTCTTTGAATTGGATTTTGATCTAAACGTAATTATTTAACTCTATTCAATTAAGGTAAAAAAAACATTATAGAACTCTCAAATTTTATAAAAAGGGGGAAAGTAAAAGATTTTTGTTTCGTTCTTACGCAAGTGCAAATAAATAACAGAGACGTGGTGAATAATCAGCTAAATTAGCCGGTAATATTGCTAATTACACATCTATATATATAAAAGAGTGTTTTAATATCGTATGATTTGTTTCTTATTGCTTGAAAATGTAAATTTAAATATCTGATCGGGCGGTTGCATAACCATTTACTCTTTCTTTTTATATTTTTGTCACTATCATCTTAAAATGCCATAAGAGAAAGCAACTTCGTCGTGTCAAGCATATGTCACACAGAAAATATTGTAGTTGGACACGTGTGTAGTCTGAAAATGAGGGTCATCTTTAGCTGGATTTAAAGTTTATGCATCTTATTTGGGCCTCAATGATAAGCCCGATTCGTTGTAACCAAATTGTCCTTTAGAGTCTTAATGACGACAAAAAAACAGAAGCGACTTCGTCTGTTACCTGTCTTTAGTTTTCTTCAGACGGAGTATCTAATCTCTCTTTTTCTGTGCTTTCTGAGAGAATATAAAAATAGCATATGGATTCTCCGGCGGTAATGGTGGGTCGGAGTTTAACGATGGTGCTGGTAGATTTATCTGTGGTGGTCCGGAACTGTCACAAACTCCGGTAATAATAATCATCAGCCGACGTATTGGAATCATATTCCCGAAATATCCGAAAACGGAGTTTCGAGTGGGAATGGAATCGCCGATAAATGATTTTCATGCAACTCAGCAGCAACACTCGTTTCATATTCAAGCAAATACCAACGCTTTTTTTCTAAGGTGCGTGAAAGCCTAGAACTTTTCATAATCTTCAGTCGCCAACGATCGGAAAATACAGATAGAAATCCTCAAATTGATTTAGAAGAAGAAAGTGATGAACTTCACATGATCGAACTCACTGATTTATAGATGAAGATCCGTTTGGGATAGGAAGAGGTGTATTGAATGAGATGGCTTCAGATGAATGGGTCGGTGATGTTAATGACAAAATTAATTGTGTTAAGTGAATCTAATCGACAACGGCAACCGTTTGCCAGTGATGTCTTCATTGTTTTTTGGATAGAAAGATCGACATGAAAGCGGCGATGTGATATCACGGGAAAGAAGAAGTGTGACGTTGTTAACCTAAGTTAAGCCAGACCCAATTTTAGAAAGCCCACATAAATAACACACACGTTTAAATGAAACACAAAACTTTGGTTACCTGGAAACGTGGCGGCTCCTCCTGCTTTAACTTTCTGACGTGGCAGAGGATATGGAGGGCCCATGAAAGAGTAAAACACTCTTTTATATATATATATATTTTGTGTTTTATATTATGTATCTTTATAACATTTTTGTGTCTTTTCGACATAGTTAATAAACCAAAATAAACAATAACTAATCCGTAATAATGGACATTTTATTACATTTTTGGCATTGATTAGGTATAATTTATTTGTTTAGCATTGATTAAGTATAATTTATTAAACTTATATCGGTGAGGTAGAAAATCAAATAAATTGTTGCGGTGTGCATTCAGGTTAAAGACCTAGCAAGTTAAAACATGCAACTTGGAGTAGTTCTTTTGTGTGGATCGTAAAAATGCTATTTGAAAACAGAAAGAGAGCAACATATAAAATAAAGATCAACTGAACTTGCTCTAAACCGGTAAACTATATGTTACTTTAATTGCAATATAACGCATAGCAAGTTGTCAACATTTTAACCCCGAATCGATGATGAACAGGTCTAACACCGGGGAATTTGCCAAAACTAACTCACAACTTGATTTTAATTCCAAACATATAGTTAAACTTGAATCATATGCAAAACTAACCTAAAAACCTTGTGAAATTACAGTTCATCCCCTTGTGACTAAACAAAAAAATAGAAGCTATTTTTACGAATATAGCCCTAGTAAGTCGTCTGGACGACTTCAAAGTAAGTCTTCTGGTGTAGCTGATCTTAAAAATAATTTATAAATTTTTAAAAAAATATTTTGATAAGCGAAAAATTAAAATCATGTAATTATAAACAGTTTTAAGTGATATAAATTAAAATATAACAAAATTGAATTGTTTTCAACATAGATGAGTGCAGGTAGTGAATCATGGTATTCTTTGGTCTAGGGTTTGGCAACATATGTTGTAGTATTATATGTATATTTAGGGTTAGATTTTGGAAAGCTTGAATGTTTTTTTGAAAAATTATTTTTTTACCTATACATGTTTATTTTTGTGTATAGTAAACACTTTTGAAGTTTAATTTGATTTTATGAAGTGTTTAGTTAGTTAATTAAGTTTAGGGGTTATGTTTTGGGTCTAGGCGACTTACATTTCAGTCGTCTGGTGAAGAAATTAAAACAGACGACTTACATGTAAGTCGTCCAAATATTCCCGCCTAAAATTAAAAAAAAAATTATTTTCCCACTTAAATAATTTAAACCAGACGACTTACTTGTAAGTCGTCTGGGAAGTCTTCTATTTTAGTTTCCCACTAAAAATATTTTAATTTCCCGCTAAAAATATTAAAGTCTTCTGGACGACTTAAGAGTAAGTCGTCTATGAAGTCGTCTGAATCAAAAATATTTAACCTAATTGGATTTTTGTCTCTCCATATAAAGAAAAATTTACACATTCTCTCTTCTCCTCTCAAATGGTTGCAACAAACATGTAATGTTCATCACTCTAAAACTCTTCAACCTCTCTCTAATCTCATTAACTTGAAAACACCAAACTTTATATGAATTTTTCATTTTTGTCTCATGTCATTCGTACTAATCTATCTTTTTTTGTAGGTTTTTAATCAGATGGTACTCATCTTCCACTCATTTAAAGGTAGATCTATTAATTTTANATATGTATTTTTGTGTGTTCTATAAAGGTAGATTTATCTATTCTTCCACTCATTTTCTCTGTTTTAAAGTCATTTGAACGTTTTTGGATATGCAGGTTTTTCAGATCTGGATTTGATATGCGGGATTTTCAGATCTGGAAGATTCTGGGACGACTTACATGTTAGTCGTCTAAAATATAATGCACTAGACGACTTCCAGGAAGTCTCCCAGACGACTTCCATTTCAGTCGTCTGGACTTCCTGGAAGTCGTCTGGACTTCATGGAAGTCTTCTGACGAAGTCTCCCTTTCATAATAGATCTGAGC
>NC_027750.1:57729670-57729973 GCF_000695525.1 Brassica oleracea var. oleracea | reverse complement strand
AAATCTCTTTGACTTGAAAACACCAAACTTTATATGAATTTTTCAGTTTTGTCTCATGTTTATCTTACTAATCTATCTTTTTTGCAGATTTTTAATCAGATGGTACCGATCTTCCACTCATTTAAAGGTAGATCTATTAATTTTAGATATGTATTTTTTTGTGTTATATTAAGGTAGATTTATCTAATCTTCCACTCATTTTATATGTTTTAAAGCCATTTGAACGTTTTTGGATATACTGGTTTTTCAGATCTGGTTTGATATGCAGGTTTTTCAGATCTGGAAGACTTCTGGGACGACTTA
>NC_027750.1:57713940-57729393 GCF_000695525.1 Brassica oleracea var. oleracea | reverse complement strand
GACGACTAAACTATACGTCGTCTGGTCAACGCAGAGGTTATTTTTGCAATTGAATTTGAAATCTGTTCTTTCAGACGACTGAAAAATAAGTCGTCTACTTTTGTTTGGTTAAAAAAAACTCCAAAAAAGCTAGACGACTTACATTTCAGTCGTCATAGGTTAGTTTTGCATTTGACTGGATTATTTCAAAAGTTTGACTTTTCGGGACGACTTACATTTCAGTTGTCTCGTGAAAATTAAAATAATAATATTTTTTTTAAACTAGACGACTTACAATTCAGTCGTCCGTCAGATTTTGTTTGGTTACAAAAAAATCTCCAAAGAACCTAGATTACATACATTTCAGAAGTTTGACTTTCCCGGACGACTTAGATTTCAGTCGTCTGGTGAAAATTGAAATTAGACGACTTACAATTCAGTCGTCCGTCAGATTTTGTTTGGTTACAAAAAAATCTCCAAAGAACCTAGATTACATACATTTCAGTCGTCATAGGTTAGTTTTGCATTTGACTGGATTATTTCAGAAGTTTGACTTTCCCGGACGACTTAGATTTCAGTCGTCTGGTGAAAATTGAAATATCAATATTTTATTAACACAAGACGACTTACAATTAAGTTTTCATAGGTTAGTTTTGCAATTAAAAAAAAACTTCAATATTTAATAATACCCAGACGACTTACAATTCAGTCATCCGCCCGACGACCTACATTTTAGTTGTCCAGGATTTACGAGGGTTGACCAGAATCTCGAAATAAAATCCTGGACGACTTACATGTAGGTCGTCGGGCGGATGACTGAATTGTAAGTCGTCTGGGTATGATTAAATATTGAAGTTTTTTTTTAATTGCAAAACTAACCTATGAAGACTTAATTGTAAGTCGTCTAGTGTTAATAAAATATTGATATTTCAATTTTCACCAGACGACTGAAATGTAAGTTGTCCGGGAAAGTCAAACTTCTGAAATAATCCAGTCAAATGCAAAACTAACCTATGACGACTGAAATGTATGTAGTCTAGGTTCTTTGGAGATTTTTTGTAACCAAACAAAATCAGACGACTTAACTTTCAGTCGTCTCAGAAAACCGATTTCAAAGTCAATTGCAAAAATAACCTCTGCATTGACCAAACGACTTTCAGGTAAGTCGTCTACAGCCAGACGACTTCCCTTGTAAGTCGTCTGACGAACAGATTTGGAAAAAAAACTCGATTTCACAAATAAGGCTTCTCCAAGCACACATAATCTCAAACGAAAGTGACCCACCCAGAATCGTTAGCTTCTATGACTCTTTGAACCATAAAAAATGTAGAATCAAAATCTTGGGTTTTTTCCTGCTCATTGTGGAGAGAAAGTGAGAGATATGTTGTGTTTAGTTCACAAGAATGGAAAAAGAAGAAGGGTAACTCGATTTTTGGAGCATTAAGAGATTCAAATTGGTTGTTCATGGTGGTTGGGGTATTGATGACAATGACAATCTTGTAATTACTTGAAGATGATGAGGGTAAGAGAGTAAAAATGTTATTTTCGAAAGAAAAAGAAATTGATAACATTTTTCGTGAATTATATGAACTTATGGGGTGAATAAGGCAAAACCGATTTCCAAAAAAAAAGAAAGTTAATTTTGTATTTGATTTTAAGTTGTAGGTCAACTCTCCAGAAAGCCCTCTAACATTTGCACGCAGATCGTTCTATGGGTCTTTCAAAGACAATTAATAAACTTGGAATTAAAATATATTTGTCTCACTTTTTGGGAGTTAGATTTTAAAATCTACTTGTCAATAAGTATAACAGAGAATATACTCCCATTTAATATCTAAACGGATTATCTGCTTATTTTATATTCAATTTAAGAAATTATTAGTTTTTTTTTTTTTTTTTTTTTTTTTTGACTCTGTGAACCAAACCGGGTGAGCTGAATCCATGTGAACGACAAAAGACGATTGCTTCCTAGCACTGCGTGCCAGAAATTATTAGTTAAATTAGGAAAAACAATTAATACTTAAAATTATGTTTAATTACTACTTCAGTGGCATTGGAATGTAAATAAATTGTAGTTTCAGAGGTTGATTTTTGAGTTTATTCTTATTTCGTTATTTTGTTTTGGCTTGAGATTTAGAAAATGATTAAGATTTCAAATTATTAAAGAGATACATACTTAAGTTAAGACCCGCGCCTTGTGCATAATAAATATTTTATATTTATCACTTATTTTATGTTTTTCTGTATATTATGAAATAATAAAATAAAAACTATATATATTAAATAACTAAGAAATCAGTTACTATTGTGTAATAAACTGGAGTGCGCATATAAATCAAATGACCGCTTTTGTTTATTCGTAATCATTTTAGGGTAAATAAATCAAAACAATCAATCTTATCTATCGTAAATGATATATAATTAAATTTAAATAATACTAACATAGATATATAGTATACTTTTAATATGTATATTTATTAAATGAGCTTTATACTCATATGATTTTATGATTATTTGCATATTTGTGTAACAAAATTTTATACCAACGATTTTTTTTTTTAAAGTGGATTGTTTAGTGGTTTCAATAATTTATAATCATTTAAAAAAAATGAAGATTTCAAAATTTAAATATTAACTTTTCAGTATATGTTCAACGCAGATATCAAAATATAAGTATGATGTATAGTTTAATTTAAACGAAATCAAAAAAAAAAAATATATATATATATATTAACATTATCACCTATTACAATAAAGCGAAAATTGCCAAAATTGACTCAAAACTTGATTTTAAATACAAAAGTGTACTCCAAATTCAATCAAATGCAAAAGTAACCCAAAGGGCTAGTAAATTTATTACAACCTCCTTATGGCTAAACAAAAAACATGTATTGAGTTTTACCATTATAATTATAACTCTCTGCGTGAGAAGACTTACAAAGAAGTCTTCGCAGAGAAGACTTCTTTGCAAGTCTTCTCGTTCAGAAGATCTTAAAAATAATTTATTTTTTTTATAAAAAATATTTTGATGGGAAAAAAATTGAAATCATTTAATAATAAACATGTCTAAATGATGTAAATTTATTTTTACTAAAATCGAATTATTTTCAACATAGATGAGTGAAAGTAGATTAACTCATGATAGTCTTTGGTTTAGGATTTGGTAACATATGTTATAATATTGTTGGTATATTTAGGGTTAGATTTTTAAATCTTATATTTTTAAATTTTTTTTTTTTTGACCTATATGTATTTAGTGACTATTTAATAACTTGATTTAAATACTTTCTAAGTTTTTTACAAGTTTAAGGAAGTGTTTTTTTGTTTAGTTATTTGATTATAGGGTCTAGAAGACTCACAGAAGTCTTCTGACATATCCCACCTAAATTTTAGTAGAATTTAGGGTTCCCGCCTAAATTTTTAAAAAAATTTAGGTTTCCTGCCTAAATCGAAGTCTTCCAAACGTCTTCCACAAGTCTTCTAGGGGAAGTCTTCTCATGTATTAGATCTTAAAAGTAATTAATAAATTTTATAAAAAATATTTTGAAAGAGAAAATCAAAATCATGTATTAATAAACATTTCTAAATGATGGAAATTTAGTTTTACTAAAATTAAATTATTTTTAACATAAATGAATGGATGTAGATTGAATCATGATTGCCTTCGGGTTAGAGTTTGGTAACATATGTTATAGTATTGTTGGAATTTTTAGGATTAGATTTTGCAATATTATCTTTTTAATTTTTTTTTAGTTTGACATATATGTGTTTAGTGACTATCTAATTACTTGATTTAAGCGTTTTCTAAGTTTCTTTTAAGTTTAAAGAAGTATTTTTGCTTAGTTATTTGATTATAGGGTTCGGAAGACTCCGAGAAGACTTTGGTTTAGGGTTTAGTAACATATGTTATAGTATTGTTTGTATTTAGGGTTTAGTTTTTGAATCTTAAATTTTTAAAAAAATTAACATACATGTGTTTAGTTTTGTGTATATTGAACGCTTTATAAGTTTGATTTTAAGTTTAATGATTTGTTTTTTGCTATCTAATTAGTTATTTTATTAGGTTATGGTTTGAAAAATTTCTTGAAGACTAAGAAGTCTTCTAACATATTTCTGCCTAAATTTTATTAGAATTTAGGTTTTCCGCCTAAAGCGAAGTCTTCCAGAAATCTTCCAGAAGTCTTTTCATGTATTTGATTTTAGGGTCTAGAAGACTTCACAAGAAGTCTTCTCTTAGAATACTTCCCAAAAAGTCTTCTCTTAGAAGACTTCCCTTAGAAGACTTCCCAAAAGACTTCCCAAAAGACTTCCCAAGAAGTCTTATGTATCGAAAACATTTAACCTAATTAGAATTTTTGTCTCCATGTATAAAGAAAATTTACACATTCTCTTTATTCCTTTCAAATGGTTGCAACAAAAATGTAATGTTTTTCACTCTAAAACTCTCCAACCTCTCTCTAATCTCTTTGAACCTCAAAACACCAAACTTTAAATCCATTTCTCATTTTTTTTCTTATGTCTTCTCACTAATTTATCTTCTTTTTGCAGATTTTTCATTACATGGTTCTCATATTTCACTCATTCAAAGGTATATCTATAAATTTTAGATATGTATTTTTGTGTGTTTTATATATTAGATTCTAAAATGCTATAGATTCAACTTAATATGACTGTTTCGTTTATTATTTAATTATAAAATTATATTTTTGAAGTTTTTCTCTATTTTGAAGCCATTTGAATGTTTTTGAATTTGCAGGTTTTTCAGATCTGAGACAGACTTCTCAGAAGAATCTCGGAAGATTTCTCATAATAATTTAGGCAAGTCTTCCAATGCATTTTATGCTAGAAGACTTCCCACGAAGTCTTCAAGAAGTCTTCTGCCCAAAGTGATACAAATTTTGGATATGTATTTTGTGTGTGTTTATTTATTAGATTCTAAAAAAAGTTATAGATTCAACCTAATTTGATTTTTTTTTTATTATTTAAGCATAAAAAAATTATTTTTAAGTTTTCTCTATTTTGAAGTCATTTGAATGTTTTTGAATATGCAGATTTTTTATATCTGAGTCAGACTTTGGAAAACTTCTCAGAAGACTCTTGGAAGACTCTCGGAAGACTTCTTGGGAAATCTTCTAATGCATTTTATGCAATAAGACTTCCCACGAAGTCGTCAGGAAGTCTTCTGAAGTCTTCTGCCCAAAGTGATACAAATTTTGGATATGTATTTTGTGTTTTTTATATATTTTATTCTAAAAAGTTATAGATTCAACCTAATGCGATTGCTTTGTTTATTATTTAAGCATAAAGAATTTATTTTTGAAGTTTTCTCTGTTTTGAAGCCATTTGAATGCTTTTGTATATGCAGATTTTTTCAGATCTGAGTCAGACTGTGGAAGACTTATCAGAAGACTCTTAGAAGACTTCTTGGGAAGTTTTCTAATGTATTTTATGCTAGACGACTTCCCGCGAAGTCTTTCGAAGTCTTATGCCTAAGGTGGTACAAAGGAATGATGTCAAGTGGAGTTCAAGCTTATCTATCTTTATGAATTATATCTAGCTCCATGTGTTATAGTTTTGTTTATTGTCTGTTTTATGATTTGTTTGTGTTTTGTTTTAGTTGTGATTTATTTTTTAAACTTATAATCAAAAGAATTTGATATATATGTTCATGTTTTTTCCAAAGTAATTGACATTATTGAAGTTATTGATATAACATACCAAGAAATTTTTTAAACCATTCTACCCACTCATAACAAAACATAATAACACAAAAACTTAGTCAAATTTACTAAAACTAAGAGAGTTGAAATTTAGTCACAAGAAAACTTAGTCAAATTCACAAAAGATAAAACTTGAATTTTAAGTGAAAGTTGATATTTTAAATCTCATGTAAGTTAAAAATTATACTTTATAATCTAAAGAGACACATTAAACCACATGATTTGATTTTCTTGAAGTTACTTAACACATTTGAAAATTAAAAAAATACCTTAAAGTTACTTAACACTCTTGAAAATATAACATAGAAGACTTCTCCACAAGTCATCTAGAGAAGACTTCTTAAGAAGTCTTCTCGGATTAGCTAGAAACATTAGTAAACATAAATATTTGAAATCTCGTAATTATCACCAAATAAATTATAAATTTCATCCAGAAGCCCCATTATTGACTAATACTCATGAATTAATAGGAAAATATTAAAAAATAATTTTAATTTAGAGAAAATGAAAGTTTATTAAACATTGACGTAGAAGACTTCCGTAGAAGTCTTCTCCGAGAAGACTTCTTAAGAAGTCTTCTATTTCGGTCATTTTTGCAATTGCAAATTTACGAAGGAATACTTCTTAAGAAGTCTACTCTACAGAAGACATCTTGAGAAGTCTTCCTTTGTAAATATCAACTTAATTGTGAATTTGAAAAATTCTCGAAAATGCCAGAGAAGACTTCTCGGATAAACATGTTAGTTTTGCAATTGACTGAAGTTTGTCAGAAACTTGAATTTTTTTAAAAGACTTCTCGAGAAGTCTTCTCGGAGAAGACTAGAAGTCTTCTGAAAGTCTTCTCAATGTCGCAAGAAGTCTACCTGGAATACTTTTGCAATTGACTGTATTTCAATTTTCCAGAGAAGTCTAGAAGTCTTCTGTCAGAAGATTTCTATAGAAGTCTTCTCTCGTAACCAAAGGTTTGACCAAAACCCGGAATAAAATTTGAGAAGACTTCTTCGAGAAGAAGTCTTCTCATTAATATTAAATGTTTCACTATTATTTTTTAATTGCAAAAGTAACCTACACAGACTTCTTGCGACAGTGAGAAGACTTCGGGAAAACTTTCAGAACACTTCTATAGAAGTCTTCTGTAAAAAGTCAAACTTCTGTCAATTGCAAAACTAACCTATTTTTCCGAGAAGTCTTCTCTAGTATTTTCCGGGTTTTTTTTTTAGTAAAGGAAGGTTAGAAGACTTCTAGGGAAGTCTTCTTCAGAGATGTTAAAATGGGCTTGAAGCCCGCGGGTCTAACGGGCTTTAGTATAAACGGGCGGACCATGACCCGTTTATTATGATATAAAAATAAACGGGTTTATACGGGTCTGCCCGTTTAGGCCCGCCTCGTTAACGGGTATACCCGCAAAATAAACGGGTACCCATTTAAGCCCGTTTATGAGTTTAACAAAAAAACTATATGTAAAGATTATTTTTTTCAAAAAATATTTTTTTTTATAATTTTGTTTTGAAAGAAAATAGTTATATTATATATAGTTTGTGTTACAAAACAAATATATATAGTTTGTGTTTTTTTAGAAATATGTTAAAGTTATAATTGTGTTTAAAACCTACTAAAATTTGTTGATTTTTTTTATGATATTATGAACTGATTAATATTTAATAAAAGTAAAGTATTTTTTTTCAAATTTTGCGTTAATTGGAATTTTATTTATTATAACTTTTAAAATCAAATAAAAACTAATAAAAATTATATAAAGATATGACAAAAGATTATTGACAAAAAATAGAATTCACAAAAAAAGGCCTAAACGGGCTAAACGGATACCATCAACATAAATGGGCTAACATTAAACGGGTTTAAACGGGTAACGGGTCTAAGCGGGCTTGACAATAAACGGACCGAAACGGGCAAGGTCTAAACGGGCCCGGGTAGCCCATATTAACATCCATAGTCTTCTTGATGGAGAACACATCTAGCGAAGTCTTCTGAAAGTCTTCCCAAAGTCTTCTGAAAGTCTTCGCAAATAGATCTGAGAAAAAAAAACGATTTCATATCTTGAGCCTGTGAGATTACTTGTTTTGCTTCTCCAAGTACCCATAACTTCACTACAAAAGCTACCAAGTCTTTAATGACCACGAATGAGCTTCAATGTCTCTATAAACCTTACAAAGATTGGAATCAAAATCTTAGTTTTTTTGGATGAATTTGAAGAGAGAGAGAGAGTGAAAGAGATGTGATTTGTGTGCATAAGTAATGAGATATGAAGATTAAAAATCGAAACTTTGGTGCATTAAGAGCTTCAAATTGGTTGGTCATGGTGGTTAGTGTATTGATGGTAATGACAATATTGTAAATACTTGGTGAAGATGAGGAAGATAAGGTAAAATAATCATTTACAAAAAAAAGAAAAAAAAATGTAATGGCATTTTCGTGAATAACTCAAACTTCTAGGGTGAATAGGAAAAAAAAGTTAAAAAAAAAACATGAGTTATTTTTGTGTTTGACTTGAAATTTTAGGTCATATTTAAAAAAAGTCCTACAGTAAAATTATTTATTCATATGATTTTATTATCATTGTATCTTATTATAGAAAAAAATTTAAACTTTGATCACAAAAGTTTATGTGAGGCTTTTAACAGTTTTAGTAATTTATACTCGTTTTGATAAATTCAAAATACAACATATAAATTTTTATTATATGATTAATGTAACTGTGTAATTTATTTTAATAATAAATAATTAAACAAAAATGATAGAAAGTAAACAGATTATTAGCAAATTTTTATTATATAAAATCACTAATTGCCATATATATCTTAATCACATTAGATGATTCCGTAGGTTTTATTTAAGTAAAGAATATATAACAATTTCAATTTGATAAATAAATAATTCTTAATGGACATACTATATAATATAACATTCCCTAGCAATTTAATTTCGGATTAACAAAATTTTCAATTGATTTTCAAGCCGCCACGTAAGCAAAATTAGCATTTCAATTACGTGACAACTCAGCATGACATTTTTTTAATTAGTAGAAACTACATGTTATAACTTTTTAAATGTTTATCTATTAATATATAGGGGATGCTTTAGGTTTGATCACAACTTTTAACTAGGTAATTAACAATAATTTAATCAATAAAATAGATGACAGATTATAAATATAAATATAATATAAGACTTACCAAATTTTTGTCATGAAAATGAAAACATCATCATAATTTGAAACAAAAATATTTGTCTAACATATGATATATTAAAAAGAAGGGAATAAAAGGCAAAGGCATTGCATTTTTTGTCGGAGACACTTCATTACTTTATCCATCCAAAAGAGAATTTCAAGAAAAATTGTGAGAGACTTAAGGTTTGAATGGAAACATACGAAATAATTGTGGTGCAGTTTTAATAATAACAAAAAAATATAGATATATAACAATACGTAGAGATTTTGTTACTATTAACTACGGTGGCATGCATTTTGTAACATTTGGAGCCTTAATAAAAATAGCAAATGTCAGAAATTCAATTAATGATCGTGCTAACTGATAAATATGGTAATTAATGAAGTCATTTATTACTTTATTTTTAGGACCAATGATAGTCAGCTACTTAAATATCGGTCACCATATGGCTGACCTTGTAAAGTAAATAAATGACCACTTAACTACACGAAATATATGTTATGCATATTATTATCCCTGAATTTTATGTTGTTATGTAACCAACAACATTAGCTTAATTTAATTAGTCAGAAATCGCCACGTGGACGTCAGAGATGGTAACATTATATGATTAGTTCTAAAACTGATTTACCTGACCCAAATTAAAGTAAAAACCGACCCAGTAGTTTGTTCTCTTCAGCTCCATTACTACAACCTGGTTTCCCCACTTTCTGCTGCTCCAATTCCATTCGAAGAAAATTGACAGTGACACTAAGTTCACTTATCTGTTTCTTCTTCTCATGGGTTTTATCTCTTGTTTCAAGCAAAGCCTTCTTTGACCAACCATTAACTTTTTCTTCGTCAAACCACTCGCAGTAAGAACAATGTTTATTCCCTTCTTCCTGATGACACAACAAAACATGTTACAACCCATCTCATTACTAGTAAAACATCCCAAAAATCATTTGTTCAATCTAACCTTCTATAATTCGCACCCAAAGAACCTTCGGCCTAAATTCTCGTCTGTCCAAGCTGTGAAAACATTTTCTGGAAACCGACAAGCATACAATTTGCGACCACCATAACCTTTGTTCCTACTTTTTTTTATGACCCCGATTTTAGATCTATCTATCAAAAACCGGTCAATTACTCACATATATAAGCAGGCCTACTGTATGGTTAGACTTATATTGTTCGACTATATAAGTATTACATGTGAGCTATCAACTTTTCCAGTTGGTTCACGCAAATGTAGCATACAAGCTACATGCTTATATATAATTAGTTGGTGATAAATAATTTTCAAAGGAAAATAAAACTAGAAGTTTCATAGATCAATTAAAATATAATTCAAAATTAAAAATATTTACATTCTGTTTGAAGTATATTGTCATGAACCGGTATTGAAAAGTAAGTTTCAGGTTATGCTTTAGTTCAGGTTTGGTATACATTTCTGAAAAAAACTCTAAAGCTTGAAATGCCACCTTCTTTTGCGGTTGTGATCCAGGTTTATTCACAATCTTATGTTGTCTGTATTTTTCTTTTGTGTATGAAATGTTTTTGTTGTTGTTGAGAACTTGTTTATTCAGGAATCGGAAAGTGGTTCATGGCGCGTTCCTATCACGTGCCAAAACAACAAGGAGGCTGTAAGAAAAAAAAATGGTAAACCATTTTCCGGAGAGAACGTGAAAATCCCGGTGACTACGTGCGTGAAAATCTGGTGTACTGCAGATTCGAACTCGGGTTCTTTGGAGATCCACGGAATGCCTTGACCACCCGACCACATACGTCTGGTTTATAGATTTTTCCCTTCCCTGTTGTTGTGTTTTTCTCTATTTGTTGTATCGTCAGTATATTATTTGACTAGTCTGTGACGATTATGTCAAAAAGTCAACGTTCGATATTTAAACTCAAATCAGTTTTTACGCCGTTGATCAAAGACTTACATATGCCCTTCGACAAAGCGTCGTGAAGAATCTTCATTTATTCTTATTCTTAAAAGTAGTTTCTTTTTTGTGTGTGTTGGGTTTGAATCGTTGCAACCCGTAACTGATGTAAGTTTCTAAAGTTTCTAATGTAGGATTTTGATATTATCATTTTCGCTTTTTTTGTTTCTAATAGGATTTTAGAAACTTAATAAGAAAAAGTTCATTTATATAATAAGTTAACAACTAGATATGGACCCGTGCTTTGTACAGGTTTTATTTTATGTTTGAACTTAACGAAAAATATAAAAAGAATAAAAATATTTTTCACATTAGTTCTTGAATTTTTTAGTATATATTGGTATAAGACTTATTTTAGTATAATAATCAGTTTTCCTTCATAAATTTTTATTAGTATTTCTACTTCAATAATCATGGTGTTTTAAAATAGTATATTAATTTTTTTCTGTAAATAATTCACTTTATATTATTATTAATATTGTAGTTAATTGAAACATGTAGGATTGGTGTAAACTATCTATATTATTTATATTGTGTAAGAAAATTGAAAAAAAAAATCAAAATTGATGTTAGACGACACCAATAAATATGTACGATAGATATTCAGCTAAATATAAAATATATTGCTTGATAAACATCAAACTTGTTTCATGCTACCCTACCTTAGCATCAATAGTGTGACTATAACCTCTTTCTATATATCAGATATTATTGAAAATTTCTTGATATACAATATTTTGTAGAACACTATTGTCGATATTTTTTGTGTCTACTTTAAGAATGTTGAAGTCATGCAGTTGTAGTGACTCTTTGATAGTGAAGCATACAATTGTCCATGAGAGACCATCTTGCATTTGTTGGTGTGAGACTTATTTTGGGAATAAGAATCTGTTGATTATTGACCTCAGTTAGGATTTCTGCTTCCGTAATCATGTTGTCTAGGCTGGTTATTAGTATTATTTCTTTTCGTTGATTTAAATGCCTTAATAACATGACTGGAACATCTATTTTGAGATCAATTTTCTGATTTGGAATTCCTGAAAATTTTACTGTATTTAAAAATCTGTGGGATACAGAATATGCTGATTTGTAATTTCTTCTTTGTCGTTACCAATACTATCAGAACACAAATATTCTTTTTGCTCACCGTCTAAACAAACTAACATATTATTCACTTTGCCAACCGTTTCATTCCTTATTCTTTGGAGTAAAAATTGCTTTTTATGTAAATTATGTTGTCTATCTCAGAAAGTAAATTATGTGAACATCAGTTTAGATGTGAAAGTACATACAGAAAAACTCACCTAAATATAAAAGTCAATTATTCATAAATAAATTGACATTGACATTAACTTAGCTACAACAGTATAACCAATTTATATTTTCGAGAAGAACAAACACATATAAGCATAATAGTCACATTAATTTTTGTACAACAACATAATTGCATAACATCTATTTGGCCATATGTACAAACGTGAAAGTAGAATTTAGACGGTTGAAGTGCTATTAAAGCTACTAAAATGCTGCTTAGATAATGTGACATCCAATTCAAATGATATCTAGAATCTAATCATTTTTTGAGAAAACGATAATTAGTTATTTTGTAAAAAAAAATATGTTTTTGCTAAGATCTATCATTATTTTTTAATTAGACGAAAATTTACTGATATTTTAAGAATAAATAAAAATTCGTTCTTAGTATAAACCAATGATTTATAGTGCTATATTAATTAGAAAAATTTAACTTTATATCTACTCAATATTATGCCTTATAAACTTTTGATATTTATTTAATTTTTGTCAACGATTACAGTCTCTAACCTGTAATATAAGATAGTAAAGATTACTTTTTTTGTGGTAAAATATGAAATCAAAACTAAGAAAAACAAAAATGGTGCTTTATTGATGAGAAAAACTGAATTAATTGATTTGTAGTCAATTTTCCAACCAAATTATAAAATTGTAATTTTTGAAAGTAACAAAATAGCATTTTCTTTAGTACAATCATAAAAGTAGTGAGTTGCTTTTTGGCATCAAAAGAAAAGATATTATGAACTCAGAAAAAAGAAAAGATATTAGGAACCAATCAAATTAAATAGCGATTTATTGTTTGAAATAAAAAAACAAAATATAAAAGCACAAAAAGCCCAATAAAAGCCCACATTAAGTTGCTTATATATCGGAAGGAGAAGGTACGAAACCAAACGCCACAGAAACCGCAAGAGAGCAAAACTTAAAAGAGAAGAAGAAGAAGAAGCAACGGGAGGAGGTAGCCGAAGAAGAAGAATCAAAATACACTCAAATGCTTGCATTTGTCATCTTATTTTGAGAAAACATATAATTCTCCAACCCTTCGGCTTTCGAACCACTATTTCGGTTGGTTCACGTCGCTTGGTCAAGAGGTAAAATCATATAACACTAATAGGTTCTCTCCTGTAATTCCAAAATACGTATTTTCGTGTAGGGTATTTTTTTACCTTTGATTTATACTTTCTCCATTATCTGAATCAACGTTCTGATTTTTAGATTCAGATTTATAATTGAATAAAATTATTTTGATTAGTTTTCACTATTTTTTTGGAAATAATCATCTAATATTTTTTTCTTTGGTAAAATAATCTGATATATTATCTAGTCTAATAAGTAAAATTTTATTCAGAGTTTATACAGAGGTTGATATTCTGAGTTGGAAGAGTTCATTGTTCTTCTTCTCTTGATCCTAATTAAGTGTTTCTACTAAGTTCTCATTTGGTATTGAACATGTTCAATAATTCCGTAGAAGTTACATGTAAAAATAGATTGAATTAAAGTTAAAAAAAAAAGGAAATTAGATTGAAACTGTATGAAACCCTAGAATGTTATGTATATTTATTTATTTTTTCTCAAATTTATGCAGATTTATTTTTTGATAAAATATGTAATGGAGATTTGCTATTTATTAATCTCATGTTCTTGTATTTGTTGTGCTCTGTAGAATGAATCCGTTTAACCTAGCCTCCACAAGCTCACCTCCTCCTGTTGCTAATCATCTCTCGGCGAAGCGAAAGAGAGGCCGTCCACGTAAAGATGCAACCATGACTCAACAAAAAAAATCTCCAGGGAGTCCAAAGGAGGATGTTAATCTGGTTGGTAAGACGGTTTCTGGTGTGGTCGAAAGATCTTGCGAGGCGGGGTTCATCATCAATGTTAAGGTGAAAGACAGTGACACGAGACTGCGAGGTCTTGTGTTCTCACGGGGGAAAGTCGTTCCTGTGACTCCAGAAAACGACGTGGCTCCTCATGTCAAAATGATCGTAAGAGAAGAAATCAAGAACCAGACTGAATATCGTGATCAATCTTGTCCTCCTAATGATCAGACAATGAAAGATGCTGTCACTGACTTGGAGACTGAATGTGCTAGAGCTTTGATTCTACTACCACATGGAATAAATGGAGAGGACCCCAAGGAAGTTATGGAAGAAAGAGAAGCTGCTACTCGTTTGGTGGAGTTTTTTCAAACTCCAGAAACGACCAAAGTGACTGCTCAACAGAACCTTGTCTTGGCACGGAAAGAGACCAACGAGCATCAGAAATCTCCTGGTGAGGCTCGTGGGTTTGATCTAATGGCGGAGGAACCGGTTCATCCGGTAAAGGAAGTACCGCAGGAGCTTCAGCTAGAACTTGGGAACAAGACAATATGGAGGGGAGACAGCAACAAAAATGGCACCGCAATGGAGATAGATCCTGAAAGCTCTGTGCCTAGGAATGGCTTTATAGCGAAGTTGTTAAAAGGAAAAGAAAAGGTCGACTGTTAGTGCAGTAGTTTAAAACGTCTTCCTATTCGGTTGTTTTATATTTCAGACTCTCCAATATATTTCTGCTCTCTTTTGTTTTCAGTACTTTGTATTTTCAGACTTCAGTGTTTGTTGTAAAACCATTTCTTCTTCTGGTTATAAAAACACTTGTTTCTTTTAAGTTTAGGTTAGTCCCACAAACCATTTTTTTAAAAACACTCTACTCTTAACCGTTTTGACCGTCAAATTATACTCTGCCTTCTTCTAGAATTCAATTTTATCTGAATAGAGCTACACAAAAAAATAACGTTGGATGAAGCATAAGATAACTAAACACGATGATGTTGAAGAAATCGAAGGGATGATGTTCTAGACCTAGAACTATATCCTTTTAAAACAAGGTTTACATGACAAAGAAAAAGATCACAGATATAAAAACAACGTCTGTGCTAACAACGAATTTGTTTAGTGTCTAAAACCCATGTATCACTAGTTTAAACCTCGTTTTCAAAAGATGCAGATGTGGTATGGTGGCTAAAACCCACCAGCACATGCTTACTGATCTATAACTTCCTACTGATTTAAAAAAAAAAACATTTGATAAATAACTAAACCCCAGAGAAATTGCGTGTTGTTATAAGATAAGCATTGAAATGATCATCCACTTCTTTACCAAACTCAAGCACTATGATCATCCACTCCTTTACCAACTCAAGCACTATGATCATCTACTCATCAAACACTATGATCACCCACTCATTTACCAAATTAAGCACCATCTTTGTTATTTTATGTATTGTTGTTCACTATAAATACCATCACTCATCTCACTCTTTTGTACACCATAAACAAGAACAAGAGT
>NC_027750.1:57707735-57710785 GCF_000695525.1 Brassica oleracea var. oleracea | reverse complement strand
ATCTTTGTTATTTTATGTATTGTTGTTCACTATAAATACCATCACTCATCTCACTCTTTTGTACACCATAAACAAGAACAAGAGTTTATAATCAAAGAACCATTACATCTTTTTCTTCTTCCTTATAATAAACTCTCTCCCTTATACTAGTGTTATTTGCTTCCTACGGGTATCAAATTCTACTCTTATTTAAATTTCTCGATACTATAAATTATAAGTTATTTCTTAACACGTGTAAATTAATCAGTTAAATTGAGGTACTTGAGTAAGATTAACACTGAGATGGGTCCTGCAGTTTCTTTCTTCTGTTCCCTCCCGTCTTTGAAATTTTGAGTTTAATAAATATATAAAATATCTAGTCTATCTGCAACTTGCGAGGTTGAACCAAGTGAGTGGCTAAAAATATTTGAATGCAAAACAAATTTTTAATTATTATTGACAAGTAATACTAACCACTAAAATAATACTAGAAAGAAACTAAAATAATTATTTTTAAAAAACCATGTTATTAGTTAGTGGTCAGTGACTCTAATACTTTTATTATCCAATCAAATGCGCCTTATCAAAACTTCATAGTACAAGGCTACAAGCATTTTAGCAAGTATTTATTTTCCAAAAATATATATTAAAAAAATCACACTTCACTTCAGTCGACAAACTATTGCTTTTCTCTCTTCCTAATAATATCGTTTTTTCAGTGTTTTTATTTAATTTTCCTTTATGATCGACTTTTCAAGGCAGACAACAAGTTGCTCAACTAGTTCAAGTGGTGGCATCTATTTAGTATAAATAGGAACCAAAATTCAAAACTAACCAATTCACAAGAAAAGTAAATGGACTCTCAGACAATTCAACCGACACCATGGGAATGTGTTCAATCTTCTCAGTCTCTAAGTGACAACCAAACTCCTCAAGAGAATCGTATCCGTTGGTCTCAGTCTCCAGATTCTCACACTTTCTCTGTTGATCTTCCTGGTAATAACAACCTACAGTATATTCATTACAAACTTTGCATATTTATCATTTTTGCACATGTGTTGTGTTTTTCTTTTTCTTAATTAGGTTTGAGGAAGGAAGATATAAAAGTGGAGATCGAAGATTCAATATACTTAATCATACGAACGAAAACGACAGAGATATCGCAGGTTAGAAGTTTAAAGAGGAAATTCCGGTTACCGGAATCGATAGATATGATCGGAATATCAGCTAATTATGAAGACGGTGTGTTGACTGTGATTGTACCAAAGAGGGTTTTGCGAAGGAGAAGTTTCTTCATTGATCCTTCTGATGTTCCCCAAAGTCTTCACGTTCTTGCCAGAGCTGCTTAAAACAAGCTTTGTTTTTCCTTTTAATCTTTGCTTTTCAAAGTATGTTTTTTACGAGTATACTCTTTTTATTGCTACTTAACCGTTATGTGCAGTTTTATATATCAATAAAAATCCTAAGTTTGTTACATGTAATACATAGAATACATATATTGGTTTAATGTTATTAGACTCGGTCTATCTTTCCTTTTGATCTACTATTTCAGTACTTGTATTCACACTCTCATTTACATTTAATGAAGCTTTTCGAATTAGATCTAAACGAGTTTGCTAGATCTGAAAACATGATAATTAATGTTGTGATCCCCTCAATATCGGGCTTATTGGTCATGTAAACACAAACACAGAATTGCTTTTGAAAAAAGTTTGAGGCCTAATATCATGTTGGTGAACACTCAAACAGCATAAAAATGGCAAAGTTTGTTTTATGAAGTTAGTTAGGGAAAAGAATGGGACCAAATCCAACCTCCATTTCATTCATTCTTTAACCTAGTTGTGAGGCTTACTTAACAGTGAATACAAAGTGACTGTCTGCTTAACGCAGATTTTGAGCTATATCAAAAGCCGTGCCTCAGCCGGTTATTGAGACAGACGGATGAAATACTAGTCTTAAACATCCAATTTTTAAGAGAGTAGTATACATAAACTATATTGCTTACAAGTTACTGAGAACAAAATTCATTAATTTAATACTAAATTATTTATAACTGATATCTTATGAATTTGCATGATTTTAGTCATTCATTCTTGTACATTTTGATCACATAGATTAGGATTTGGTTATTTTTAGGTTGCATTTTGCATACATGAGTCTTTATTAGGGGCTGGAGTGTGCTATAGAATTTTTGGAGGTGTTTAGAGACATTTATGGTGCAAAATGGTGAAAGATGAACATGGATGGAGATCTTAAAGATATATTTTGAAGCCCATATTTTGGGAAGACATGGGAAATTGAGTTAGCTTTCTAATGAAAGTGGTTTCAAGTCATTTGGAGCTGTATTGGAGGAGTTATGATCGATTTACTAGAGGCATATCAACCCTGACGCGGGTTGGTCGACGCAGATTCGACAACCCGGGCGCATGGACCAAAAGCTGGACGAGGGGATGTACCGCGGGTAGTGTACCGCAGGTTAGCTTACCCGGGCGGCCTTACCAGAAGCTGGATGATGGGCTGACGCAGGTTGGCCGACGCGGGTTGTCGGCCATGATACCTACCCGGGTCGCGTCTTTACCTTGGCCGAAAATCAACATTTTTAAAGGGCATTTTAGACTTTTCTATGGAAACCATTAGGTTTTCCAAAGACCATATAAATACTCTTGTAATCCCCAAGTTGAGACTCATCTTCTTTTCTCTATAAGAACACACCTCTTTAAAGAAAATTTGGATTTTGAATCATTTTCCATCTATATTCTTTGTGTTTGTATGATTATCTTGCTCTCTAATCATGTTTAACCTTGAATCATCCATGGTTTTGGGGTTATTCATGTCTATTAGTGAGTAGACTAATCTTGGATTCATGGGCTAGGGTGATTAAGGGTGATTAGAGAAGATCTAGGGTATTTAGTGTTAGATTTCCTTGTTTACATGCTTGTTGAGGGTTCTCAATGCTATTTTACTCTTGATCATACTAAAATAGATCTCTAGGCATTTCCTGCCCACAAGGTGTATGATGAAATACCTGAACCAACTCTTCAATGCTTTTAGTTTGCTTTACCTAAGAGATT
>NC_027750.1:57699364-57707608 GCF_000695525.1 Brassica oleracea var. oleracea | reverse complement strand
ATTTAGCTTAGTATCTCTAGATGAATGTTTAGTGTTAGATTTACTTGTTTCCATGCTTGTTGAGGGTTCTCAATGCTATTTTAGTCTTGATCATACTTAAATAGATCTCGAGGCATTTCCGGCCCACAAGGTGTATGATGAAATGCCTGAACCAACTCTTCAATGCTTTTAGCTTGCTTTACCTAAGAGATTAGTTGATAAAAGAGTTAAGATTGCTATTAGACTTGTTCTCCATGTTTGCTTTATTAACATTCAACCTAAGAGATTAGATGCTTGAGTTGCTTTACCAAAAGAACATTCATCTAGAGATAGAGCTTGTTTAGCTTAGTGTCTAGGTATAAGAAAAGTGATTGATTGATAGTTTGCCACCTCTAGATTGGATCTGCAGCACCCAAGATCAAATGCCTAGCCCCATGAGTCCTCTTGTTTCATATTGAGAAAGAAAGATCATTACTTTATTGCATTAGTGTATTAGTTCTTAGTTCATACCATCTTTAAAACCGGATTGCACTTAGCTTAAGCATGAACTTGCATTCCATTTGCTTTAGAATCACCTAGGGTTGGTTCGACAATCTTTTATACTACAACATTTGATTAGGAGCCTTGAAAACTCCTAACATCAATAACTTCCAAAGTTTTAGGACTGACCATGGATAATGCCCGTACAACACAGAGAATGATCATTGATCAGCTTGGAGACTGGTGGGTTTCCAGAATAAACAAAAGAGAGTGTAAATACCGCATTTGAGTCACAACAACAGGTGAAGTTTCTCATAGGATGTAGATGGTGTGATATCTAGTTCTTGGTGCAGCTTGTTGAACTTCAAATTAAACTAGTTGCAGCAAGTTTTTGGAATGGAGACTGATACCAGTACCAGTATATACTTGTTCAGGAACCAATACTATAATTGAAAATCATATAGCAAACCATCAGATAGAGAGAAATTATGAATATTTTGCAGTTAAAACTTCACCTTTTTATCACATAAATAAGCTTGGAATTAAAATCTGGTCAACACACCCATAAATAGCTCTAAGAAGCAGCTAATCCCTATTAATGTTTTAAGTGTTAGAACAAAATGCACAGTCTAGAAACAGAGAAGATGATCGATAAACCCTCCGAGATTTTGTGTGAGAATTAATGACGCGAGTAGTGTAAGATAGAATTAAGCACTAAATTTGGAGGCAAATAACGGAAATAATAAAATTTATATTGAACAATCAGCCAATGTTCCAGAATAAAATGTCAAAAATGTGAAATAAAATGTCGTGAAATGATGAAGATCAAAACTAGCGTGTATAAGTGGTATACCATTAATTTTTCCAAATATATAGTTTCATCTCTCTTTTTTTGATAAAAGGTTTATATAGGGGAAAATTGTTTTTTAGACAAAAAAAATGATAACTATGTCCTATTAGGCTAATTTATTTTTTGTACCATTTTCTCTTCTAAAATGCTTTAGTATTTTCAAAAATAAATCAAATAAATAGTTTTACGAACAAAACAAAATTCAAAAAATAGTAACTACTGATGAAATACGTATATCAACTTATTGGTATTTTTTTTATAATTCTAAAAATGTTTAAATCGTAATTTCATATTTTGTTTTACAAAAAGTAGAATTGACATTCTACACATTAGAAAATGTAATCAACTTTTTTTCATTGAATCTAATATGTTTAGAATACATGATCTACGTAAATAATAGTATTCTAAAAATATTTGAAAAACACATTCCACGCTTAACCTATCGTTCTAAAATCTGTAGAATCTGGAATCTACACATTACTATAAATCTAAAACCTCTAGAAATCGAAATCTACACAATACTATAAATCTAAAACCTCTGAAATCGAAATCTACATATTACTATAAATCTAAAACTAGTAGAAATCGATTTCAAACATGTTTAGTGTGTTCTACATATAGTAGAATACAAATTCTACGGATAAAGATAATCAGTACAAAAATATGGGAAGATAATATTTGGAAATATTTAGTTTCCTTATATTTATTAAATCGATTTTTTTTAAAAAAATCATGATTTATAAAATCAATTTTTAAATTAAAACATCGATTTGGAAACCGTTTGAACTAAACCGGTAGATCATGATCTGAACTGGTAAAAGACTTTTATACCCTTGTTCTTTTTATATATAATAAATCATTATTTAAATAATAAATAATAATAAATAATTTTTTTTATGTTTTCGAATTATACTTTTTCAAATTCGAACTTTTTTTTAAAAAGAAATTGGATTTTTTTTCAAAATTTTATATGTATTTTTAAGTATTTATTTATATATTTATTAGAATCCTAAATTCCACATTCTAAAAATCCTAATCCACCTCTCAACTTTAAACTCAAAGGAGGTGTTGTTGGTTTATATATTTTGATTGATTTAGAAATCTATGTAGTATTTATAAATCCAAGTAAAATATACGGATTTTTAAATTTTTTTGGATTAGCATTTACAAATCCGGAAGTTTTCCCTCGGATTTGAGTCTTTGTATTTTTAACAAAAAAATCCAAACAAATCCATTCAAGTTCATTATAAAATCAAATTTATTAGTAAATCCGTATGATTGAATAACACTTGATTTGATATAGAATTTATGAATCATTAAACCAATAACACATGATTTTAATACATATTTGAAAATCATAGAACCAATAACACTAGAATTAGTTCAGATTTTCAAATCAATTAAAATACAACAACCAATAACCCTCACTAAGTCTATATTAATTAACCTTAGGGGTATAAATATCTTTTACACTTCATTAAAAATGAGGGTAAAAATGGTTAGCGTAAATATGAAAAGTAGTACTATAAAAGTGGTATTTGTGGCAATTTCTCTTGTTTTGAGGGATTTTTAATATTTTTCAAATTATTTTAGTTAAAAATTATATCTTAATATTTAACATATTTTTATTAATAGTAATTTTGAATTTTTAATTGAAGTTAAGGATAATATTGTCATTTTGAAAATATTTAGACTAATAAGACATAAAATATACGAGATTAGCCTAATAAAATATAATTATCATTTTTTTTGTCCAAAAAACAATTTTCCCCGTATAGTTTCATCTCATGAGGCCATTATTTATGGAATCATGAAGGAAACTATAAGATCCTCAATAAACAAGTTAATCATTTGTGATCCTTCAAACTGGTTCCCGATTTCGTAGCGACTGGGCGATGCGAAAACTTCACATTGGTATCAATATTCTTACGCTGCGAAGCTCTTTTTGAGACATGACCGTTACTCTTTAAACCCGTCTTAGCTTTATTCTCTTTGCTTTTGGTTATGCTTCCGATCAATGCATCATTATCTGAAGAAGAAAATTTCAAAGCAAAAGTCATTTTTTCCTATATTGAGTCCATGAGTATAGTAAATATCCATGTACACAAAGAATTATTAGGACTCTTATAATCATTTAGACTTTATACTGATTTTGAAAAAAATGATGACATGACTTAAACCTAATTATGATATGGACATTTACATTTAATGGTGATTTATATTTTCGATAAGTGTTTAAAGTAACGTAATAACTCATAAATCATCACTAATATAACAATAAATAATATAATAGTAAAAATAGAAATATGTTTAAAATTTTCAAAATATTATTTAATTCTATTTTTTATAATTATATATTTTTTCTTGGTAAAACAAATCTTCGAAATATTATGGAAAATTGCCACAAATACCACATTCATAGTACCACTTTTCATGTCTACACTAATCACTTTTAATGAAGGGTAAAAAATACTTATACACCTAGGGCTAAATAATCTAAACTTAGGATTTAGAATTGGGGGTGGGGTAAGGTTTTTGGAATATGAAATTTAGGATTCTAATAAATATATAAATAAATACTTTAAAAATAAAAAAAAAATTAAAAAAATAGTTTCAAACATAATTTTCGATTTTCAAAATGAAAATTTGAAAAAATATAAAAAAAAATTTCGAAAAAAATAATTCAAAAGAAAAAATTTTATAAAAAAGTTTGAATTTGAAAAAGTATAATTCGAAAACATTAAACATTTTATTATTATTTTATTTATTTAAATAATAATTTATTATATATATAGAAAACAAGGGTATAAGAGTCTTTTGCTACTTAATGAAAAAAGTATTTTCGAAAATGTTCATTTAGTGGTGGTAAAGATGAAAAATAGTACCATGAAAGTGGTAAAGATGAAATTTTTCCAAATAGTATGCAATTTTTTTTGAAATTGTACTTTTCTAGTTCCAACGGTATTAGTTTCTTTTCAATATCTACAAATTTTAGAAATATTATTCAGTTTTACGTTTTGATGATTATACCTAAGAATTTTTAATATTATAGAATTTGATTTAATATATTTTTACCAAAAGAAATATATAAATTTTTTCCCAAGATTATGATTTTAAATTTATACATATATACTATTAAATTTAAATACCAAAATATTTATTTTATCTTAATTTTTAAATATAATTAAAAGAAAATTTAAAATTAAATTTTGAAAACAGATAATAAAATCTAATAATTAACAAAATTTTATTTTTAAATATACTTTAAATTTTAAAACTTTTATTTCTGCATTTGGTGCAGTAAAACATATAGTATATATTAGGCCTGAGACTTATTATTCGAGATCCGCTCCGGATCCGCTCTTAAAATAGGATATCTGGGGTGTCCGGATTGGAATCCGGATAGTAAAATTTTGGATCCGTCCAAACCGAATCTGAATCCGGATATCATAATTTTTAGGTCTGGATATCTGGAACCGTATTTTTAAAACACATTAAATTTTTAAATTTCATTAATATTTATATTTGATATATTCATATTTATACATGAATTAATCTTATAATATTATATTTTAGTTTTTACAATATTATAGACATATATAAATATTTAATTTATGTATTATATTAAAAAATTAGTATTTTTAAAAAAATATTATTTTTAAGTATTTTTACGGATCCGGGTATCCGCAGGTAATAGAATATCGGGACGGGTATCCGAAATCCGGATATCCGAAATCCACGAATGTAGATCCATATATTAAATTCACGGATCCGACGAATCCGAATCCGGATCCGGATTCGGATTCGGGTACCCTGAATTTTCCGGATATCCGGATCCGTCCCAGGCTTAGTATATATGCAAATAACTTGTTGATCAAGTTTAATTATTATTTATTTTTGTAAATAAGCCTACTGCATGCCTAACGAGTAAAAAGCTACTGCATGCCTAATGAATAAAATTGAGAAAATCTATTATACTATTTAGATTTTTTTTTTCTAAATTTATCATGATACCTAGATCTCCTACAAAATTTTCTACAATTACATACCAGGACTTGATACAACAGCGCGTGGGCGTAAAACCGGGATGGTTTTGGGTTTTTGTATCGGTTCGATTTCAGCTCCTCTTCTTTTTTTTTCGATTTCAGCTCCTCTGATATGCTTTTTCATGTCCTTGGATTCACTTTCAGACATGAAAACACTTGGAATGTAAATCTTAGGAATCTTCGCCACAATTATATGCAAATCTTCTTCTTGCTTATTCTCTGTCCAGATGGAAAAGAATAGTTTGGATTTGGTAATTTCTAGGGATGAAACTACCGAATCAATAAATCTATCGAATAGAACTAACCAAGTCAATGTTTCTAAACATTAAAGTAGGTAACCTAGTCAATCCTAATCATCTAGCTCAAAAACTTATAGAAAAGTCAAACTTAGAGGAGAAAAAAAGGCAGACATAAATTACCAGAGGCACGAGATTGGAGATAGTTAGAGTTCAGACAAGAACCACTTTGGTTGCAGTTAAAAATTTTGTCTTTTGCTTTAACTCGCGGATACACTACGAAATTCCAAGAAAAATGGGGGAAATTAAGTAAAATAATCTGAATTTAATTGGCTTAGCGGATTTTAATTCATCAATAAATATAGAAAAAACTGAATCGAAATCGATGGGCGAAAAGAAACGATGAAACATAGAAAAAGTTTTTATCAAAAAAACATAGAAAAAGTTTCGAGCAAACCCACTTGCTAATTTTTGTTCTGATTGATCGTTCTGCGCAATGGCTTAAGGTTGGAGAGAGAGGAATACCAATTAAATTGATACTCTATTGTCCTTTTTTTTGGTGTGGTTATGAAGGTCAAACTCTTCATGCTTCTGTTTTAAATACGACTCGTTTTCGTCAACTTTTGAAATACGACTCTTTTCTCACCAGCCGTTGCTTTTTTTCTTCCATGTTCTTTTTCCTTTTGTCAGGTTCCATGTGAATTTAAGTTGGAATCTTTAATATTACGCAATGTTTTCCAGTTTAGTTTTTTTCCCTCAGTTTTCCAGTTTCGTTATATCTTTTTTATAATCCTCAACATTTTATACAGAAGAACAGAAAACATTTGTAAAATAAAATGATATATGTTTTTTTAAAAGGGATTTCCTCTAAACATGCAAAATAAATAATATAAAGAAATGCCTTCCGGGGTCATATAGTTTGGAAAGTAATTTGAAGGGCTTCAGCGTCGATAGAGTTTCTCATACATTTTATATTAATATATACTCTCTGTTTTTTTAAGTATGATTTTTTAGAGTATGCACGTTTATTAAGAATTTAATAAATATTTATAATTTATTTTATTTTTTATTTTATTATACATTTTTCAATAACTTTCCACCAATGAAATTTAATCAATTCAAATATTCTTAATTAATGTTCCTCAAAAATATGAAAAAGTACCTTAACAATATAAAAAATCTATCTTTGTGGAACAAGAAAAAAATCTAAAACATCTTAATTTCGGGAACGGAAATAGTATAAAATAAAAAATAGACTAATTAAAAGCTCGCAGATAATAAAAAGTTTCCCGAACATTTAGGATAATCTCTCAGTAAGGAGACGTACGCCTGTCTCCAATTTGTCTAGATTTCTTCATTTTTAATCGAACTGATCTCCAATGTTGTTGTTGCATACTTGTTCTTGCTCTGGCTACCCGATGATGACCCAAAATCCTGAAGGAGGTTGCCATGTTCTGTCTGTATAAATGCGTAAGGATCTTCACCTCCATTGCTGCATAATCAAAGAGCAAAATCTCCACCAAACCAATGACCGAAAACAGATTAAGAAACATATTCGTGATTATTTTTATAGTGTATATACAATTGATTTGAAAGTCGGAAACTTTAAGAGACCCAACACATCACAATTGAATAATCAATATTGAAAGGAGATTGAATATGAAAAAAAGGAGGAAATCGTCGGCGTCTTCGTCCTTCAACTCAGATCCATCCGAAGGACGCGGCAACAAACCAGAAACGCCGCAAAGGCGAAGTCGTGGTTCCCGGCGAGAAAGACGTGAGTTTACGGCGGTGTGACGGCTGAGGAAGATGAAATAGCGGTATTACACTACAAGAAAATAGCGGTATTCTAACGGACATTCCGACAGAAAATGAAATCTTCGGAATATGCCGAGGAATTTCCGAGGATATTCCGCGGAAACACAAAATTTGGTTTCTTTGGAATTTCCTCGGAATATACCGACGGAATTCCGAGGAAATATAAATCCGTCGGAATATTCTTATGGAATACCGAGGAAAATGTATTCCTCGGAAAAAACCGATGAATTCCGAGGATATATTATAGCCGTTGGAGAGCCGTTGGGGGATTTTAAAAATTCCGAGGAAATTCCGACAAACTAGCCGTTGGCGTCGGAATTCCGTCGGAATTTCCTCGGTCTGTCGGCAGGATTTCAACTATAAATACAAGCACCCCTCTTCCTCTTCATTCACTCTATATCTTCATCCTCCCTCTTTACTCTCTTTACACACAATTTGATTCATAAAAAACATGTCTTCTTCAAATTATTTTCGTTCTTGGATCGATCGACCTCATTTGGATCCGAACACGAGATTGCTTACGGAAGAATACCAACGAGGTATAACTGAATTCATGGGGTTAGTTCACCGACAACCGGAAGCAAAAACAGGTATGTTAAGATGTCCTTGCTCTAATTGTAAAAATAGAAAGGTTATTAAAGAGTGGGATGTTTGGACTCATCTATATTTGAGTGGGTTTACACGAAGTTACAAAATTTGGTATCATCATGGGGAAACTGATTATGAACATGGTAGTACTAGTGAACCTCAGCCAGCGGTTAGATTAGAAGAACCAATTAGAACGGATGTAGATTATGGTGTAGGTACTGAGCAGATGATAAATGATCATTTTAGA
>NC_027750.1:57696921-57697170 GCF_000695525.1 Brassica oleracea var. oleracea | reverse complement strand
AGGAAATTCCGACGGACATTTTCCGTCGGACGCCTCATTTTATTAGGTCGAACCAGATCTTCTTCCCCATTTCTCTCTTCCTCTCTCCGCCGAACGCCGAAGCTCTCTCTCTCGCGATTTGCGATTTCTCTCTTCCACTCTCCGCCGAACGCCCTAATCCTCCTCAATTTCAGTCACTGATCATGTATGAACCCTATCCCACTCTCTTAGGTTAGATTTGTTAGGTTTTTAAGTAGATTTGATGATTTT
>NC_027750.1:57694799-57696830 GCF_000695525.1 Brassica oleracea var. oleracea | reverse complement strand
TTTTTTAGTTTTTATTAATTTTGTGGTTATAAAAATCTAATTGATAATTATGTATATATAATATGAAAACGTTTTTTTGTATATAAAATCTATTTTTTGCATTATAAAATCATTTTTTATTTATTAAAACTATTTTTTGTAATTATTAAACTATTTTTATTTATTAAAGCTATTTTTTGTAAAACTATTTATTTATTTGTGATTAAAAACTATTTTTTAAATATGTTTTTTATTTATTAAAATTATTAGAACAAATTTTTAAATATGTTTTTTCTAATTTACAGGTCTAATGATGATCAGACCCGGGCTCGACAGCGTCGTGGTCGTGGGGGTACGGGAAGCCAGTCTCGGGATTCCAGCCAGATTCAGGATTCCGCTTCACCCCACAGCTACTACCATACATCTCCATCTCCATTTTCCGCTTCTGCTCCTCTCGCTCCCGCTGCTGCACCCGCTCCTGCTCCTCCGGGTCCTCCGGGAGTTATGAGTGTTGCGGAGTTGGTTCGACAGCCCGGTCGTGACAATCTTCTCTATCTCACTCCGTATCCACATGGACGGGGTTGCTCAGTTAACCCGAGGAAATGAACCCTCAGAAATTTCCGACGAACATTTCCTCGGAATATACCGAGGGACTCCTTCCTCGGAATATACCGAGGGACTCATTCCTCGGAATTTTCCGAAGGCTCCGTTCCTCGGAAATTCCCGATGAAAATTCCGAGGAACATTTCGTCGGAACTTCCGAAGATTGGACCATCGGAAAGTCCATCGAAATATCCCAAGGAATCAAACTCTCAACTACATCACACTCAACCAGACATGTCAACTGACGACACGGATAACGTGCAGACTCCTCTTAACGGAAGCAGTGGCACTGATCTCCACACTCCCGCAGCGGACGTATCCGCGGCCAACACACCAGCCAACGCCGCGGCGCTCGAGAAGTTTAAAAAGATGTTCGCCACCTACGAAAAAAGGTCGGAAGAACAGGACAGGCTCGTGAGCACCTTGACCATAGTGGACGTATCCGCGGCCAACGCACCAGCAAACACCGCGGCGCTCGAGGAGTTTAAAAAGATGTTCGCCACCTACGAAAAAAGGTCAAAAAAACAGGATAAGCTCGTGAGCACCTTGACCAAACAAGTTGAAACTTTAACGCCAAGGACTCGAGCAATCCGCCCCCGCGGAACCACTAAAGTCCGCGGGAAAAGACTCGACTTTGCAACCCCACTCAACAGGCCTCAACAGGCCTGGGGCCGCGTAGGAACAACCTTCGGGTCAAAACCCTAGTGAGAAATCTCCCATCGAAAAGGGAAACCCCGAAATTCCTCCGCCCCCCGCGAAGGATTTGGAGGATAACGAAGTCGGGCACGTCGACGTGGATCCTAGCGATGTCTCCAACGATACTGATGAGGACGTCGACAGATATCCAAGGAGGACCAGAAGCCGATTCGCTCGGGAAAGCTCTCAGTTCGACAAACCAATGACAGAAGAGGAGGAAATCCTCTATTGGAACGAGCAAGAAGAGCTGGCTAAAAAGCAAACCGAGCTTACTCGCAGAAAACGCCGACAGGCTCGGAAATCTGTTGGCGAGACGTCGGATATCCGGGATCTTCGCGACTATATCACCAAGACTGCGGCAGAAGTAAGAGCCGTAAAATCCAAAATCCATCACGCTACCAGCGCTGCACCCGAGATCGACAGGCTGCTGGAAGGGGCTCGGAAGACCCCCTTCACCACTCGCATCTCAGATATGAGGGTATCCGATCCGGGAAAACTCAAAGTACCGAGGTATGATGGTACGACCGATCCGAAGGTGCACCTTCAGGCTTTCCACATCACAATGGGAAGAACGAGGTTGAAGGACGGCGAAAAAGACGCCGGCTACTGCCGCCTGTTCGTCGAGAATCTGGAAGGGGCAGCCCTCGAATGGTTCGCGCGCCTTAAGCGAAATTCTATCGGAATTTTTCGATAGCTTGCACCGGAATTTCTCAAGCAATACTCTATGTTCATAGATAGAGAAACTTCCGATGT
>NC_027750.1:57692122-57693280 GCF_000695525.1 Brassica oleracea var. oleracea | reverse complement strand
TCGCTCCTTTTTAAGACACTTGCAAAAGTATCAGAACACGCCTAGAAAATCTACAAACGTTAATACTCTTGCCAGCAGCCTCGTACGGCCCAAAATCGCAAAACAATCTCACTTTAGCACCGAAAATATACGTATAGTCTTCGAAATAACTGCGAGACGTCGCCAAGTTAAAAATCGAGATGATACAAACAAATTGTTCGAACGCGACCACTACAAATCTTACACTCCGTTCGTCGATTGGCCCCGACGAACACATCAACCGTCTTAAATAAACGCAACTTGATCACTCTTTTGATCTTCGAACGTCCAACACAAGGACGAAAGCGCGCTACAAAAAAATCTGAAATTTTGGTCTAGCACTTCCAACTGGCTTAAAAATTGTCTCTGGAAAGATGCTCGGTTCGTACCATACAAGTTGTATAAGCCGAAAACCAATCGCGGACTTTAAATCGGTACGAATCATGTAGAAATCGCAACAGGAAAACCGATAGCCGGCTAGTCACCGCACAAACCTTAAAACCGAGAGTAAACCTAGGTCTTGCCCTAAACCCATCGCATTGGTCTCAGACATCTCAAAGACATGATATCTAAACGATACGAGATCCTAAAACATGTCTCTTCGTTCATATCTCAACGTTCCCCAAAGATCGTAAATATTTTTACGAAAACTCTCGTCTCGAACAAACTAACAGATTGAACGCCTCTGCGAAGTTAAATATGAGACGACAACTCATGTCTACTTCAAACCCACTCTAAACAAAGTAACTCAAACAAACATCCATTAAATAAACCGCATAGCGGTAGGGGTTCAAAGCCACCAACGGCCAGTCCCGACAAAAGCGGCCGAAGTAGGCCCATACAAAGTTCGAAGGCCACACTCGGCCAGACATATATGAACAAAGGGAAAAACTCCTTCCCGTCAAAACATTCACAGATCAAAGTTAAAATTCCCGGACAAGGAAGCTCCGAATGCATCCGCGGGATAGTTCACTTCCTCATCGTCACCGGCAAAATCAGTCGTGGTTTCTACGTTATCAGGAGATACCGGGATGGGATCCCATAATTCTTGAATCTTCCCATCGATCAGAGGAATGATCGTCTCAGCATGAGCATGATCCTTCATGCCACCCTTCATTAACTCCATCTCCCTCTCGAAAA
>NC_027750.1:57668219-57689869 GCF_000695525.1 Brassica oleracea var. oleracea | reverse complement strand
GAGAGAAAACTTAGCACTTAGAGCGATTTTAGGCAATTTTCCGTTTTTGTTATTCGAGCTGCGACTCAATTAGGTTTTTGCCGTCTTAGGTTTTTAGAACTAGGAATCTCGCCGACAGCTCTCATAGCCCAGACACTTACCTTGTTGTAAACGCTCGAACGCAGATTCGGAATAAGAACTATCTTGCTCTCTTTTTCGATTTCTTATTTTATTACTGTTCTCGTTTCGTGTTCTGATTGTTTGGCGTGTGGTATTAGCAGATATCCGGGACCTCTAGGAAATTAGGGTTCTCCTATTTTCCTAATTTAGACGGAAATCGACAGTGCGAATTTCGGTTCCCACAACGGCTCCGGGATTGTCACTTGATGTCAGGTCATATGGAGAGATGGTCTTTCTCTTAGGATCTCCTGCAGAGAGACTGGTGTAAGAGACATTGTATGTTCTGTTTCTTAGATGAGAAAACAGAGCGTAAACTTAAAGAGATAGGAAGAAGAGGCCG
Source organism: Brassica oleracea var. oleracea (assembly GCF_000695525.1). NCBI lineage: Eukaryota > Viridiplantae > Streptophyta > Magnoliopsida > Brassicales > Brassicaceae > Brassica > Brassica oleracea. The sequence goes on along the minus strand of NC_027750.1, from coordinate 57,689,370 downwards.
ATGGGCTTTCTTCGAGAAAACAGATTTTTATAGATTTTTAGGATTTTTAGGATCTATGCTCTCATACAATGACAAGAGATATAGAGCTATGGAACTGCATTGTGTTATTGACGTTGAGAGAGAGATACATTTATACAAGTTGTGTTCCTAGAGAGAATCGGAAAGTATCCACAAAAGTAATGGAAAATATATATGCGTATATCTAAGACTTGATACTCAAGTTATTTCCTAATAGAAGTTTCACGGCAAGCTTAATCCCCTTCCTCTTTTCCGGTAAGCAGAAGAAGAAACAAGATACGTTTCTTCTTTCTCTTAATTAAGAGAGTGTCTTAGGTTTATCTTTATTTTTCATTTTTTTAAATCTTAAATAGGTTAACAAATCCATTCAAGAGACTGGGATAATCGTGATTTAAGGTTCCATCACAGAAATACAAAGGAAAGAGAGATAGACAAAGAAAGAAATGAGAAATAAATATATATATCTCACTAGAAAACATTAGCTAGGTTGACCATGATCAACACGGCTATCTCAACCACGAGTAACTACCCACCCATGGGCGGACCTAAAATTTTTCTTAACCGGGTTATAAAGAAATTTCAGTTCAGATTTCTCTGCGAGACATGAAAAATTTGGAAAATTGTATTTTGCATAAAGAAAAATTTTTAAAAAGAAAAATTGGAAAATTGTATTTTGCATAAAAATTTGGAAAATTTGGAAAATTGTATCTCAGTTCAGATTTCTCTGCGAGACATGAAAATGCTTCTTATTCTTGTCCATCACTTATCATGAGCAGCTCTAATGATCTACGCTTGAGTACTCTTTGCAATCTGAAGATTTATTCTAAGCATGTTTACATTAATTTGCATAATTCTTCTTTTCTGAAATTCAAAACTTAAACTTCTTAGCGTTAAACTTTTCTGTCAAGTCCATGGTCAGGTCCTTCATAGGAGGTGTGGTGTAATCGTTTATAGCTTCTTGAAATGCATGGAGCATGGCAATACATCGTGCATTGTCACCAGCTATATCTCCAGCCAAATGTTGCAGACCCACCTAAGATTAATAAAATACCACTATTCTGTTTAAAAGCTTCATAAATTGGAGCTTAGATTGGGAAGCTGATTGCCGCGCTCGTATTGAGGAAGATGGAGAAACAACTCAACTTTGTTCTTGCTCTCGGTCTGTTCAACCACTGGACGCCTCTTAGCTTTATCGACTCGGCTTTTATCGTCGTACTGCATTTGTGCCTGAGGGACATCCATCCTCCTCTCTTTTTCTACTGATACAGCTCTTTTTTCAGAAACTGAGGATGTGGTTTGAAGTGTATGTACCTTCGCACTCATGACATTATTGATCCTTCTTCCAGTCTTGTCGATCATCATTGGTTCTTGAATTCCGATATTGTCTCTTTTTGTTGAATCGACCAAGATTTATTGACATACCTTTGTCAAATCTTTGTACCAATTTGTTGAAATTATTTGCCATCATACTTACATTTTCTTCCAGCTTCTTCACTCTTTCATCAGCATGGTTGGCTGAAACCCCGATTCCTTTCACATGTGGAAGCTTATCTTCAGCTCGTTCTAGTTCAAATAACATAAGCAGTCCAACCAACATGTCAAACTTAACTTCGTCACAGTTGATGGTAGCTTTTATAAAATCTTTGTATCCTTAAACCGCTTAGGGAGATATCTGATGAGTTTCTTGACTAGTTTCTTCTTGGAGTACCTCTCACCCAACATTGTTGCTTCATTAGCTATTGTATTCAACTTTGTTGTGAAGCTTTGTAGGGTCTCAAGATGGTCAATGTGTGTTCATTTAACACTTGTGTCTCCTTCAAAGTAGTTAACCAGAGTGTCCCTTGCAGCTTTAGCGGATTCACATCCTTGAATAATTTTGAATTGATCAATATCAATAGCCGAGAAGATGGTGGAAATTGATTTTGAATTGAACCTATAAGCATTCTTTTCTTTAGTTGTCCATTGTTCTAGTGGTTTGATGACTTCCTTTTTTCTCTCGTCTATCATGGTTGGTTCTGTCCAACCACACAACAGCCGCCCACGCTTCTTCATCAATCCCCCAAATCACGTGTCTCATTCGGACTTTACAGTGCCCAAAATTTCCTCCATCCAGCATAATTGGTTTTTTTACTGCAATCAGCTCCTTCATATGTTCCATGTTCCTCCCAGGATCTCAACATGTAGATGATACTTGATATTGAAAAGGTTGTCTGCTCTGATACCAAATGCAATACCTAGAACAATGTCAATATGAGAAGCTAGCCAAATACACACGGTTTCCTCAAAACACGCTTTATTAGGAATCGTTTAAACAAAGTTCAGAGTCTTGTTTAATCCAAATTTCTGTGACTACACACACCCATATCTAACGATTGATAAGTCTCTAACTACCCAAACGTAAGAAGGACATGCATAGTTGCCACCCTTATAGTTATCAAAAACTAAAACCGTAATACCCTAGTCTCCTGACTATATCTCTCACTGTCGCCACTTCTTCTATAGGTTAACGAACCTTTTATATCAATCTTTTCCAGAATCTTTTCTTTTATCTTCTTTCCATATCTTCCGCTAACCATCATAACTGCAAAGATTGCAATTTTTGGTCATTTGAGTTACCAAGCCGGATCCAGTCTCCTTGGTTCTTGATGATATACCCCAAAACCAATCAACTTATCTTCATCCATCCAAATCGGTCTTCACTTTGGTCAAAACCTTGAATCTACAGATATGGCATTCTAGGTTTGATGTATCAGATGGAGTTACGATGGTCTCCGGTGGTGCAGCGGTTTGGACTTCACGCCTTCGATCAGTGGTTATTTTCCTGCACATTCACGGTGGTCGTATGATTCCGTTCTAGCGGCGACGTGGTAGAGGACCAACACTGATGAGGCGCGACGTAGGGGTCGGATTTTGCTACCGATCGGAACCACATGATCTCTTCTCGGTTAGCCGCTCACTTTGAGGACGCCGCAGAGCTAGGATTAGGGTTCTCTTTGGCGGTGGAGGCGAGTCGGTGGATATGTGAGGTCTCGGCCTATCGTCTCGCCGGTTCCGAACTGGCGAAGCTGGTCTGATCAGTTTTGCTCCTCTTGTCCCTCCGCTTTTCCTCCTTTTGCTTATGTGTTATTTAGATCCAGTGATTTATTTGTCCTCGTTTGTGGTAGTGGTAGTGGTTTCACCTCTCCTTGTCTTCTCTGGTTTCTTAGATTTATTTCTAAAGTTTCTCCTCCATATTGGCTTAGCTCTTGGGAACTCCGGCGGTGGCGGGCATAGTCGATATTGCTTCTCTTCGGTAAAGCTTCGGTTGATTTTTTGGCAAAAGGCTTCTATTTTCGTATGTATTCTCTTGGTGTTAGAATTAGAATAAATTCGGTTTGGTAAACTGAAATGTGGTTGTGACTTATTTTGGTTCATTTTTATTTATTTTATTTTTTTCTTATGTTTTTCAGCTGTCATGTAAAAAAAACTCAAAATATTTTAATATTGAAGTCTTTTGAAATTTTTTTTAATGAAATAACTCCATAGTAGAACTGAAGTTGGTATCATTATGAGAACTAGTACTGCTAATATCAACAAATATAATCCAACATGGACATCGATTGCAAGCGATTGTGTTCTCTCTCATTACTCTTTTCATATTTTTCAGTTCTCTTTTCGCTGAAATAGCAGCCTTAACAGAAAATTGATTTTTCTTTTTGAATTAAAATGAGATAAGACTAATCTTTCAAGAGGAGCCTGATCATTTTTCTGATATTCATATAATTATATGAGGTCCAAAGCATAACTCTATATCTGTGTGACCACACATGTTTAGTGTTGTTTAGTTGTTTCGAACTCGGATCACTTTGCTTTCAAGAGTCTATCTAGCACTTGATCACCTATGTGTGGTTAACATGAATTAATTAATGAGACATCAGTTCTTTTATAACTGAAGTACAAAACAATATTTGCCTATTTTCAGTGATTTTTACAGATTTTCATTCCATGTTTCATTAATTCTAACCACTTCATTTATTCGACATCATTTATCACAGAAGTACAAAACATAATCTTTTACATTTCCTTTCTCACTCTTTTTAACTACTTAATTATTTATTTTTACTATAATATTGCGACAACATTTATATATATATTAACCATAATAATTTAACATGTTTAAATGAAATTATTTCATTTGTGACAAGAATTCAAAATGGTTAACAAAAAAAAAATTATTTGATTACATAATCGGTTAGGCACATACATTTGTGTATATGTTCAGGTACGAGTTATTTCTTTCGGGTATCAGTTCTTTTGGATTTTGAAAATATACTCCATTTGGTATTATAAGAGTTTGGGTGCGTCTCGAGTCGGTTCTCCCAAGTCCGGATTCAGTTTAGAGACTTAAAAATATCCAAAAACTAATGTATCTAAAACATGTTGAATATTTGTACTGAATTAACCATATTGACCAATTTGGTTTGGGTATTTTTAATCCAAACTAAAAATAGTCAAAAATAATATATTATCCGATTTGATTCGAATTCGATTCTGATGTATAGGAACCTGAAAATATTTAAATATTTATACAATTATTTATATGATGACAGATATATAATATATAACAGTAATCATGAAAAATAAAATAACAATTTATAAGAAATAAAAATTAACATCCGCACGGGCGTACATGTCAATCTAGTATATGCTTATTTGACATATAGGAATGTTTCCAATTTCTATTAAAACGTCTTGCACATTCTCTCAATACCTCTAAGGTCTAATAACAATTGGAATTAATTCACAAATTCTATGCTTAGCAATGAAAATTCCAAAGATAAAAGGAAAAAATCTTAAAGCCTAGGGGGATGATTGGTAAGTGCTGTGGCTTTTATATTTCGGCTTTAGAATAATAGCTGTAGATTTTATTGCTGTAGCTGTAGATTAATTATTTCCAAAGCACTAAATATAAAGCTGTAGAAAAATTGATTTCCAAAGCTATTTTGGTGATGATTGGTTCGACTGTGGCTTTAAAAATTTAGCTGTAGATGTTTAGCTGTAGATAAATCGGTTGTAGCTGTAAAGTTGTTACTGTAGACTTTTTCAGCAGAAACTTTTGATGTAGTTAAATTTGTTGTAGCTGTAAGCTGTAGGCTGTAGATATTTTAAAATAAAATATATGAAATATTTGTTGTATATATAAAATTATTATTTTATATCAATTAAAATAATTTATATTATTTTTTTTAATAAATTATCAAAATTTATTGTAATTTATAATGTGATATGTAAATAATATTTAATATTTATATTATTTAAATATCTTAATAATTTTAAAACATTCAAATTCAAAATTAAAATATTTATAAAAGTTTTATTATGCTTATATAATTTATTTGATATTATAGATTTTTTTTTTCAGTTACAGATTCTACAGCCTACAAAAAGAAGATGTAGGGTTTTTGCCTAAAATACATAAGAAAAAGTTTTGCTTTATTTTTTCGCTGTAGTTTTAAAAATAAAGCTAAAGCATGATTGGTAAAACTAAATAAAAATTTGATGTAGACTTTAATTTTTAAAAGTAAAGCTACAACATGATTGGTAAAATTTAGTGATTTAAAAATAAATAAAGGTACAGTAAGAAGATAAAGCTCAATCAATCACCCTCTTTGTTTCCTATTTTAGTTTTTATGGTTGTAGCTTTAAATTTTTTTTTTAAAGCATGATTGGTAAAGTAAAGTGGATGTAGAAAAAAAATAAGCCGTAGAAATCACTCACAATACTTACCAATCAGCCCCTGGTTTAAAATAAAGAGAGGAATAAATCGTAAATGGTAAAAGAATAAAAGAGTAGGCAAAATATTTTATTGCAACTGTTCCAGAGAGTTGGTAATCTAGCTGCTTTATGTTATTCAGTGCCAACATCATGCCGTTGTACGAAGATAAAAAACACCGAGACGTTTTACTATTTGTCTTTTGCCTCGTAGAACGTAGCGTCAGCAAAGTACTCATGATTGGACCGTGTAAACCACGCGCTCTCTTATTCGTGGAACTATTGTCACTTCAGACGGATAAATAGCAAGTTTTTTTATTTCTTCTTCTCCACATTCATCATCCGTGCGGGAAAGGAAAAAAGAAAAAAAGAAAAACCTTCAATCGCTTTCGTTTTCGATAGAGCTGATTTTGAATCCAATCTCAATTAGGTATTTTGATTATCTGTTTCTCAAATAATGGCTCAGGCGGTGGAAGAATGGTATAAGCAGATGCCGATTATAACAAGGTCATATCTCACGGCGGCTGTTGTCACCACCGTCGGATGTTCCCTCGAGGTATCTAATTAGGTTTTCATCCTCTGGAATCGAATTGGTCCCACCTTTCTTAATGAAAATGTAGGTTTAAATTGTTTAGGCAACGTGTTTTTGCAGATAATATCACCGTATAATCTGTATCTGAATCCAACCCTTGTGGTGAAGCAGTATCAGTTATGGCGCCTCGTTACCAATTTTCTTTATTTCCGGAATATGGGTAGTTTATTTATCTCTTGTGTTGGATCCTACATTGTTTTATTTGTATGCTTTAGACTAATTTTTTTTTATTTGCTTTTCAAATGAAATTGGTAGCTGAAGTCTATTACTTTTTTTAAAGTTTTAATCTTCCACAGTTTAATAATGTACTTGTATTAATAATGTGATCAAGTTTTAGACTATGAGTCGAACTGAATTTGTTTGTGTTGAACAATGTTTTGTTAATCATTGAATACTTGTTCTTAAGACACAATCAGAATTGTTAGGGTCAAAATAGGCAATTTCCCCGCTTGTTTCTAAGCTAAGATTATCTTTATAAACTTTTGACTTATTTTCTGAATTATTAATCTTCTTTGGCAGATTTGGACTTCTTGTTCCATATGTTTTTTCTAGCTAGATACTGCAAGCTCCTTGAAGAAAACTCCTTCAGGGGAAAGACTGCTGATTTCCTTTACATGCTCTTGTTCGGTGCAACTGTTTTAACCGGTATCGTTCTCATTGGCGGAACCATACCTTATTTGTCTGTCTCACTCTCCCAAATCATTTTCCTCAGCAACTCTTTGACTTTCATGATGGTAACTTCTCCAAACCTATTCTAAAATTGGTTTAAAAATCCATCTCAGGATCATCCGTTTTGACATGTTTCATCTATACTGCAGGTTTATGTATGGAGCAAACAGAATCCTTACGTCCACATGAGTTTCCTTGGCCTTTTCACTTTTACAGCTGCGTATTTACCATGGGTGAGTTAGGACTTTCTCACTTTCTTCTTGTACTGCTCTAACCAGAGAGATAGTTTCAATCGTATCTTACACTAATTAAGTTCTGAAAATGCAGGTGCTTCTTGGATTCTCTGTCCTTGTTGGTGCAAGTCCCTGGGGTGATTTACTGGTAAGCACTTTCTTGCCTCGATTCCATCCATTTCTTCTTCCCTCTTTTAGCTCGTCCTTACCCTTAAACTTTGTTCTATATTCAGGGAATGATAGCAGGTCACGCTTATTACTTCTTGGCCTTTGTGTATCCACGAATGACGGATCGACGTCCCTTGAAAACCCCATCTTTCCTCAAAGCCCTTTTCGCTGATGAGCCTGTGGTGATTGCACGGCCAGAAGATGTGAGGTTTGCTCCTGCCCCCTTTGATGAAATTCACCAAGACTGAGTCTTCATCCTCCACACAGCACAGTTTAAGTTAAAGGGCACCATGGTGTACACATTCATTGACTCTTGATTGTGGATAATGTGGAAGTTTTTTTCCCTTGTCCGACTTACATTTATGTGTTTACCCCTTTGTGCATATATGAACGCTTATTGTGTACAAAATCTCTAAAAATTCAAGTTTATAGTAGTCATTCATTAGATCATTAGGCAATATCTTCACAAAGAGATCCAGTTCCTTGTTTAACTACACAACTGTGGCTCAAACAAAACCAGTTAAAGCAAACTTGATCATGCTGAAAGATTTTGGTTTTTTGAGTCTTAAATCTATATGTAGAAACGATTCATCTCTTCGTCTTCATCATCCTCATCTATGGCACCATCACTGTCTTCTTCTATTTGAAAGTCCTCATCATCATCCTTCTCTAGCATCATCTTCTCGGCTCCATCTCTATCTTTCAAACCAGTGTTTAGAACCACAGTCCTTCCCTGAGAACTCTCAATATCCTTTCTTAGTTTCTCCATTTCCTTTTCCCTTCTCTCTTCTTCCAACTGCTCCTTCTCCACCTTTCTCTTGTCAAGATCAGCGCTGAAGAACAAAAAAACACAAAATCATAAGCATGGAACTTGCTTCAATGGCTTTAAAAAAAATCATCCATTCCAGCACCACCAGTGATTGCAGAAACACCAACAGATCTTATATTCCGGTAAAACTCGTACAGTGAAAGGGAGAGACTGTTAGCTAAGGTCGACGTGTACGAGTTATCAGACTGTATTGCTGCTTGAAATACTTCGAAATCTTCCATCCACTGCATAAAACCAGTACCATCAACTGATTCAATACTGATAAACAGTTTAAAGGAGGATAACCTCTAAAGCAAACTTGTGGTCTGCCACATCGGTTTTGTTGAAAGCCAAGACAAGAGGCAACCGGGTCTTGTAGAGAATACTACAAGCGTAGAGCATGTTACTCCTAAAAGTAATTGGGCTTGTAGAACGTCGAGTAATCAACCACATAGGTGACGACAGTTGGGAAGGTTGAAGCAAAAGCTTCGGTGATTATAGCACCAGAAGCAGACCATGTAAAGATTTCAATCTGACCAGGAGTATCCACTAGGACATAATCAAGCTGGTCTGCACGTTTCTCAATCACAGAGACAACCTAAAACGAACACGAACAATTAAAAAAGACGAGAGAACCACAAACATGAGTGATGAAAGTCATTTTTAAGCTTAGTAGCAAACAAGTTGAGTGACGTCATTATTCCACCATTAGGTCCCAAGTTATACTGCTTCATAACTTCCTTGTACCTGACGGTGTCTCTTATATCGATGTTGGCACCAAAGGGAAGAGACATAACAGCAGGGACAAGGTTCAACACATACCCACGCTTGATTGAATCAAATGTATGACAGACCAAACGAAGCTAGTTTTCCCGCTGCCTGCGCATAACAAATATATAGTTACATCAGACAATGCAGCACTAAATTAACAGCAGAATGAGTTTTTCAAGGACAATTTGTACCAGCCACTCTTCCACACACTTCTTTGCAAGACAAACAACAACAATAACAAAACTTCATTTCACTCTTTGTTTTTGCAGTAACTTAAAGTCTCTTATATCAGAATCCTCTTTAAATCATCAAACATGTTTTCCACTGAATGTATTATGTATAAGAATCTGAGAATGAATCGCCATTAGAGTGACAGAGGTGAACCCCATTACCTCTTCACCAGAAGATTCCATGGGATTGATGAAGACAAGAGAGGAATAGACCTGCGCGAAAACAGAGTTAGGGCTTTGATTTGAGTTAAAGTCTAATAACAACATAATAGAGATATGTGCTTTTCGTTTGGTTTCCTACTTGGGGATTTGGAGGTCGGCCCAGGGCCCGTTAGATAACCCAATACATAAAACAGCTTCTTACTTGTAACAAAGCACGTATATCACAAATGATTGCAACATCGTTGCATTGTTGTCCTCCGTAATTGAACAATATAAAGTGTCATTCTTTTTTTTTTTTTCCATCTGAATTTATTAAAGGGGTTTAAAAACCCAAAAGGTCAGGGCCCAAACATTACAAAAGCCCACATACACAAGGCAAAAAAACACAACTAACATTATGGGCCAAAAGACCCAACTTCCGAAAACCCTAGTTTGAGGAGCGCCGCTCGATCCGCGCGAAACGCGCGCCTCCCTCTCTTCTTCCTTCGGCTCCAGAATCCGCGATACGACGGCTAACCGCGACGCCGTCATCGGATCTGAGCCGAAACCATTCAAAACCAACTATCCACCGCGACTCGTATACAACCAACGCATACCGAGAATCATAACTAGTCGGATCTACGAATTTGATAGAGAATAAAACCGCCTACAATCGATCATCATCTCCGACATTCATGCATGCGGAACCAGATTCAGAAACGAGAGGCAGATTAACAAGAGAGGCTCAGATTCGTAGATCGATGAGGGGTAACTCAAGAAACCAGCCGGCGCTAGCGGTGCTAAGAGAGCCACCGCCTCCCGGAACCAAAAGCCAGCGATCTCGGTGCTGAAGAAGCCACCGTCTCCCGGAAACAGAGATCGGCGAAGAAGATGCTGAGAAAGCCATCACTTCCCGAGACAAAATCGGACGGCCACCGTAGATAGGTGCGCCGCCGAGACTAAATCCAACAGATCTATAACCTAAAAACATAAACCCACGTTTAAAAGAAACTTGAAAAACAAGACCGGACCGACGGTGGCTAAAGGAGCCTCGCCGTCGGCCGGGAACCCTCTCTCTATAAAGTGTCATTCTAGGATTCCATTTCCTAGTACCATATCCAAAATGAACTTATGCTCTCATCATCTCTTCCAAATCGATGTTCTAATACACTTGGTACTACATCTTGGCAGTCAAAGTTGTCACTGTTTTTTTTTTTTTTTGATAAAATGTTAAATTGATTATACCAATTTTTTTTTTTACAGAAAAACGAAGAAGACTAGTAGCAGAAAAACAGAAATAAAATCTAAACAGAGCATCTAATAAGAAAAATGCAGAAACTATTACAAAGAAGAAAGGTCGTCGAGATGAACCGGAGGTAGCGTAACATCGATGGTCCAAAGGAGAGGTATGAGCGGACTAAGCCTCAGGTTGCCGCAAGCTCCCGGAGAGAAAGGCACCCTCAAACCTTGTTGCACCATGCAAAGACCTACAGCTTCCGAAAGACTTTATCATCAACACCATCGCATAGAAACACATCACGGAGCCGCAAGCCCGTTCAGAATCGCCTCACCGGCACCACGAGGAGGAGTCCACTGACAGGCGGTGCCGTCGTTCAGGACGAGGAAGTGAAGATTGCTGCCTCCAGCTTCTCAATCACGAGACCGTATACATCCATTTAATAAATGGAGAAGCCAAATTGTGTATGTGTGCGCGCGTTTAGGTTTAAGATATATCACAAATGGTCTCTTTTTGTTATGAATTTTTTAGCATTTATATACTTTTTAGGTTTTCGATGCTTGTTGTATTTAGTTAATATCTAGTATTGGTCTCATGCTACGCATGGGAGTATTTTTTGCTTACAAATAAAAGTAAAATAAATTTTCAACTACATATAAGTATATAACTGAAAATGACATGTGCATATAACTTTGATTTATCAGGAGATAAGTATTAACACATTAAATATAAACATATAAAGTAAATTAGATTAGCTTAAATTTTGTTAAATTTATCTTAATTAGCTTGTTGGATATAAATATTACTTTGAAGCTTTCATGTTTTACTTTTATGTCTTGTTCTTTTTTTACAATATTTTCCTAATTCTTAACATGCAATCTATGCTTCTTAGTTTATTACATCTAGTCATTTATTTAGTATCTCTATCTGTAAACAGTAAGAATCATATGTAACAGAGAAACATCATATCATGAAAACCAATCAAGAGGTAAAATAATCAAGTTATCAAAGTTGCTACTAACATCTAGCTGCTACTACAAACAAAGTTACTGAAAGAACTGCAATAATACAAATACGTAGCTGCTACTAAATACCTATGTTAATTTTGTCTTAGAATTTAAGCAGCTTTCCAATGGAGTACTGATTTTGCCATCTTAAACAGGTCATGTTGCTCTTGTCCTAATTGTAAACAAACTTTTTATTGAATATCTGAAACATTAAAACTCTAAGGCAGTAGCAAAGTGCTCACCGTAGTCTGAAGGATGTTTTCAATCTATTGTACAGGAAGAAAACAATACAATTAAGTGGACCCTTTCGTGGTGAATTAGTGGAAGGGTATTCACCTTTTATCCAAAGCCTTTCTAATCCCACCACGTCTTCTTTCTATCTTCCTCTTTTTTTGTCCAAAATCTCTTTGTTTCGGGTTGAATATATATCCAGCAATGCAAATCTACCAAATGTACTCTAGAACCTTCCAAGCCTTAAACTGGTTTTGATAAAGAAATGTAGTGCTCTCCAGAAGCCAATGAAACCGTACAAAGAAAGGGAATATGGGTTGTTGGTATCTGTTTTCTACGGCTCAAATTATTGATTAGAATTTTGAAACTTAGACCTTTTAATTTTGGTTTTGATCGATGAGTGTTTCTCAGATGCTTGTTCCCAGATCTGAGAAATATATAAGTATGGAAAAGAGATCATGGATAAAGGAGCAAGATCCTGGATTCGTGAGATTTGTATCTAGAAAAACCGTTAGATAGTTATTTTTTTCCAACTATTATTTTTTCAATTGACTTTTTTTTTAATTTTGTAAATAGAAATTACGCGGCAGAATTTTATTGGTGAAACGACTTGCGCTTTAGTATATAAGGGATAACAAGTTTCAACGTATCAATAAATATTTATTGATAATAATTATATTTTTGAATTGCTATTGGCTGAAACCAAGTCATAAAAAAATATTTAGTTTAAGAAGATTATACATTATATAGTTGAAAATTGCTTATTTTTCAAAATATATGTAAAAATTATTATCTCTGATAAATATGGAAGTAATAAAGATAAGTTTCAAAAAAAGAAAGTGATAAACACAGTTTCATCGTCAATATTATAGTACCAAAGTGGCTTGATAATAACAAAGAGTAGCAGGATACACTTAAAAAGTAACGCAATACGCAAAATGCGAAGATGTCCACTAGTGGGAGATAAAATAATAACATAGTAAATGCAAACGCAAAGGCAAAACCGCCTGACGCACAACAAACCTTTTTTTGTTCCCAGCAGAAGTCAATACCCGAACCTCAATTTACCCTTTCTCAGGCCTCTTGTTGCCCCACCCGCAAACAAACACGCAATGAGATTTAAACGCAAGAGGTGCGTTCTTGACTTCCTTTGGAGACTCTCAAAAGACTATTGAAACAAGAAACAAATATCACCACGAAAAAAACTCCTACACCTTCCTTTGCTTTCTCCTGTCTTACTTCTGCAGAAATATAAACCAAATCATTTGTTAAAGATCTCGCTTTAATAGATCAAGAAGATGTGACTATCTGAATAATAACCAAATAGAGAACATTGCTTACCTGAAAAACTTCAAGCTCCGTCACATGCCAAGGCATCTTTGATCCGCTGTACAGTGCATTTGATGAGACTGTTGACGGTAGCCACTGAGCCTAGAGATAGTTTAGCCGTTGGAACAGAGTCAACAAGTATCTGAAACGCTACAGTGAGTAGTGAGCCGCAGTTACTTGCTGTGGAAGTAACCACTTCTCCTTCAGCTACGACACTAGCATTCCCTCCTCTTGTAGAGCCATCAGGCAGTATAGCGAACCCGGATGGTAACAAAGCGACGTAATCTGGATCACCTCCGCTCAGGACAACGTTCATAGCCATCATGTCGACTGGTGCGTATATCACGTAGGATCCTGATGCGTCCGTACAGCTTTCTTGTAAGATCAACATGTTGCTCTCTCCTGAGTTCGAGCTCTGAACAAAACCAAACAAAAAGGTTGTTCAAAACAAACATAGCGTAAAACATCAAAACCTTCGTAAGAAAGATTCGTACATTGACTCGGAGCAAGGAGACAGAGTTCCCAGGGTCCCGACCATTTGCGATATGAGCCATTTCTTCAACCAAGCCTCCGTTTGAAAGTATATCCCACTGCAAAATCAAACCCACATTTGGGCCTGAGGTTCAGATATTCAGGTCTGTAAAAACCAAACCGATTGGTTCCAAATCTTTTGGGTGGGTATAAGAGTTTCAAACGCGTAAATACTGCTCCGTATAAATTTCACTTTGACATTTTTCACACATAATAAGAAAGTAGCGAAAATATATTTAAATTATAATTAATTATATTTTTCTAACTAATAGTATTTGAGATAAATAATATTATTTATAAAATCAATGCAGTTTGCAATTAATTCTCAGTTGAAAGTAAGTATAATTTGCATTGGATTTGTAAAGTAACATTTTTTGTGTAACAAGAAAAAAAAAACTAGAATGAGATTTATTATGAAAAGGGAGTATAAAATTTTAGTTCGGTTTTTGAATTGGTTCTTTTCAGTTTCAAATCAGTTTGGTTCTTAATTTTAAAACCAGAAAAACATCCAAAAGATTTTTTAATATGGTTTGGTTCGGGTATTTTCTACTCAAAAATCCAAAATAGTTCTATCTGAAATCCTGAAAACAAAAAAAAAATACCCAAAATACTTTTTAAAAATTAAAAAAAATTCATGAAAAAACAAAAACTATATCAAAATACTATAGTATAGCCGAAAACTAAGACCATGATTAACCCGGAGTTCTTGGAGTGAGAAGCGGAAGTTAAGAAACTGTTTCTTAACTTTTAACTAAAAAAGTTAAAGAACCGGTTCTTAAAGTTTCACTCTAAAAGCCATGGATTAATCATGCTATAATAATACACTGTACCCAAAAACACATACAATACCCAAATTTTCAAATCATTCGGCGGAACCAATACCCACGGATAATATCATAATAGTGCTCTGGAACCATCAGATATTATGGTTATACTGAAAACCGAACCAAACTGGGTTATTTCGGGTCAGTTCCGGCCTAGTTTTCGGTTCTGGTCATTTTTGCCCTAAGCCCTACCCAAATTATCTCTCGATAAAGAAAGTTAAAAGAAAAAAGTATCTTCTTTACCTGGCTTCTAGAGTTTTCGTCTCTGAGAAAATCGAACACTCGTTTAGGTCCCACTGGTATCCAAAACGAAGTAGCGGCGCTCAAGACGATACCCGGAGGCCTTCCCGGATCATCCATGCTCTTTCTGGTCATGACCCGAACGTCGTCGGATCCTGTGGCAGCAAGTGTCGTCCATGCGTGTGCAGTCGACGCGCCGACTCCGCTACAGAAGCTCATCACCATCCTCTCCGCTAGTTTCAGCATGCTCTTCCTCCCCTCAGAACTCGTTATCACTTATTCATAATTAGCACAAAATAAAAGGACCCAATAAGTAAATACTCTTTTCTCTATTTAGTTCAAATGTTTTTGATTCATCAATGTAGGCCTTAAATGATCTTATTTGATGTGTATATACATACCGGAAAGATCACCAGTTGGAATGTTGCTGGCCATGGAGCTGGCGAGCCGCTCACATTGGCGGTCAAGTGTAGCCACCCAACGTTTCGCACCAAAAGCTAAACCGGTATTAACCAACGGTTTATACATGGTATGAACCGATATATCATCGACCTCCGTATGTTCTACCCAAGTCACCTTCAACAATCACAAGAACCCATCACCCCATCAATTCATGTCTTTTCAGATTCTCGACCACACATTGATATATATCAATTTAGCCCTTTAAATTTACCTTGGAATAGCCATTCTGCAATTCTTGAATCAGACAACCAGAGGGTCTTCTTCTGCTTCTAGTGATCGGACTCGGTCGTAGGCTGTCCAAAGACACATCAACAACCGCCCAAGTAGTGTCACTATGCTGCTTGCAGTACCTAACAAAGTAGTTCTCACGTGTTGGGACAATCGGTGAGGGGACTTGGAACTCTGCTGTCAGCTTTGCGTACAAGAAAATAAAGACCAAACACATAAGGGATATTGATTAATACATGATTTAGAATAATAGTCTAATAGCTTGTAGAGTAAGTAATCTTTTTAGGTCTTATACCACTTTCAGAATAATAGAATAATAACATGTTAAGCAAGAAATCTTTTAACAGTCTCATACCACTTGTAACGCTCCGTTGTAGTTTCCAGCAACGCCCGTAGAGAGAACGTCTAACGTCAATGCTCTCGATACAATCCCGCAGAACACACTAGACCACTGATTCTATACAGAGAGAGAGATGATGTCAGCTAAATGTTAGAAACTTTCTTAAACTTTGAGAAGATAAGGAAACAGATTGATACCACATCCATCAGAATCTCAACGAGGTTGATATGATTCATGATAACAACCGTTGACTCTCTAGAAGCTTCTGATCTCAAACCGATAGGTTTAGGTCCAATTCCTCTAGGGAACGTTCGAAAGTACTCTTCTTCATTGAGAATCTCACCCGAACTATCGCTTAAAACCCACAAGGGATCACCAGTTTGAGCCATTCTCACAAGCTCTTCCATGGCTGCAACCGCTAACTCAACAATCATAGGCTTATCAGCCTCACGTGGGATAGAAACCGGCCTCATTATGTTGCTTGTTCCATACATGTCTCCTACAAAACCTGTCTGGCTACTGTTATTGTTCCCAAAGCTCCCAACTTCAAGATCAAGCGAGCGCGTGGGAATGTGTGTTGACGTTGTGAGCTGAGAGAAAGGCGAGGAATGAGGCAACATTGGCTTCCCTACGTACTTAGCAGCTATGGAAGAGATTCTATCTATTTCTTCACGCAGACGTGCGTTTTCAATCCTCAAATGCTGTTCGTCGAACGACATTTCTCCTATAGCAGCAGGACCACCACAGTTTGGGCATGTTGCGTTGCTTAGAGCATCCTTGTACCTATTGTTCTCTGCTCTGAGCTTGTCGTTGTCTGACTTCAGAATCGAGTTCTCGCGCCTCTCATGTTGTGCCTATAAATATCACAACTTTCTCTTCTTTAGGTTTGGTCTCATGAAGAGTATAGAGCAAGTAAAAATGGATAATTATACCTATAATAACCAAATAAATTCCTTAATAGAGGACCTACACTATGCAATTAGCAAACTACAATATGTGTTTAAAGAAGGCTTCATATGCTGTTGGAATGAAAACATCAAGTTCATTGATTAACATTAGTGAAGATTCGAGACCAGTTCATGCATATTAAATGAACATAATGAGTCAATAATCAAAATTATAGCCTAAGTATGTACCTTCATTTGAGTGCGCTTGTTTTGGAACCAAAACTTAATTTGGAGAGGTTCTAAATTTAGCTCTCGGCTCAGCTCTTTTCTCTGCTTATCATCAGGATGAGGACATTCTTTAAAGAACCTAAAAGATCGAAAACAAACAACAAACATTAACCTTAAATCCCAAAACAGTAAAAAATCTTTACACGTATGGGAGGTGTTACTTACGACTCAAGCTCTTGAATCTGACGTTGCGTGTGACGATGGTAACGTTTCTTTTTGTTGGGACGCTGATTAGGATCTTCAAGCTCTTCTTCTAAAGGATTCTCCATGGTGACTTCTGCACCAGACTTAGTCTCAAAGTCGTCTTCTCGGCTCCCCGTAAGACCCAAATCATTGTCAGAGCTTTTTGTCATATCGAACATATGATGATGAGACTCGAACATCTTTGGATGATACATATGATGATGATGATTGATCCCTATATCGGTTCTGTAGTTCTTTTAGCTTTTGATTTCCCTTCAAATCTACAAGATGATTATCCAAATCATTTTCGTTGATATAAAAATCTATTTTCTACTCTAAAGTATCTCCCACTGTCCAAATCAAAGGTCAAATGATCATGTGTATATATACGAGTCAAAGTAGAAACGGAAGATGAATCTTGGTATTATGTAAAGTAATCCTCTAGATATACTTATATGGTATTTTTCACATTCCACAAGTAACCGTAAAGTTAAAATATATTAGTCTATTATATATTTTCATGGTCATTTATATATCTTAGTGAGCATATCTATGCATCTTATCAAAAAGGGTATGAATATAAATGCACTTACTACGGACATTACCTGATCATTGCATATAAAAAAAATCTCGGGAATTCAAGTTAAACAAATGGGATACGAATACTCGGTGAATATTTAAATATAATGTTGAACACTATAAGAATATAGAGAAATTGTTCTAAAAAAAAGAATATAGAGAAATAAAGTAAACACTACTTAGGATAATATTCTAAGAAATATTGTTTTCAAGAAAATTCTAGCACATCATATCCATTAGAATATACATACACATACACAAAGTAGACGATCCATAAATATATATAAACAACTGTGGCATAATTAATCTTGAAAGTCATAAACAACATTTGATCTACATGGAAAACGAATGAAGACACGATCTAGGAAACCCTAACTTTCAATTATCTTACACAAACAAAAAACGATAACTTATGTGCTTTTACTTACTTCTTTTTTACGTTTTTGAGTAAATTCAAAATCGATATGGTTAAGCCAAACTCGAATTGATGTAAAACAAAATGAAACCCTACATACAGATCTACTTTTTTGAAAGTGTTGTGTTGGTTTGGATTGAAGATGATGATCTTTTGTCTCACTCTCTTTAATTTCTCTCTCTTTTCTCTAATAAAAGCTAGCGAGATAGAGAAATCCACAGGCTACTGAAACAAGAAAAAGACGTCTTTGTGTAAGAAAAAGAAGAAGACATTTTTTGTTTAATTGACCTTAGAGCACCCTTAAGGCTGAGGGTTTCTTAAAAATTTCTTTTTTTTTATGATTTGAAAAAGAAAAAAAAAATTATAAGCGAACCAATCGCGGACCGCCACGTGTCGGTCGTGTCGGTAGGACCCGCGAACAGTGCAAAAACTCTCCAAGATCGATCCTAATTTGATATGGTTTGTGATCGGTTTTTGCAAAATTAAAGGCCCCCACCATTAAGAAACCCTCTTAAGGTGCCCCGTTAATTATGCTTTTATCTTAATATAAAAAAAGTAAAAAAAAAACCACTTATAGTAAAAACGAAAAGTAATTATAAAAGGTAAATCAATTGGAAATTAAAAAAAAAAGAACCAATTGAGAAAACAATAATAATTAAAAGAAAAATGTGTACATAACTACATATGTATATGAGTTGACACTTAATGGCCTTTTTAGCACAACCAGACTATAGTACTCAGTAAAATTCGTCTAACTCAAACCCCTTTACATGTTTATAACTACGCACAAAGAGATAAGTAAAATAAAACAAATCTACAAAGAGGTTAATACAGAGCTTGAAAAGACTAAAAACAAAAGGGATCTGGTTAGCATGAACAAACATGCTATACAGATCTCATTCCGCAGAGAAACAAAGAACAATCGCATATATATATAGAGAGAGAGATAGAGATCTAACCTTTGGACACACAATGAAACCCTTGCTCGGGGCCTTTTCTAGTCTTTTGGTTCTCTTATTTTTTATCTGACCAAAGTCTTTTGGTTCTCTTCTTGTGGCGAAAAAGCGATATGTGTGGAGGACTGAGAAAATCAAAAGGGCACCGATTTATAGCCCAGTCAAGACATATATGTTGTTAGAGGATCCTCTCTTTCAACCAGCAAAAGGAGAATTTTGTTGTTAAAGAAAAAATAGGAGGAACTAAGGAGAGGAGGAAGAAGAGAAAGATGTGGCAGCAGGAAAAGGAGTTATTGCGAAATGCATAGAGAGGGTGCATTACATTTATGATTATCGAAAGGTCCATTAATGCTTTTAGTGAGAGAAATTCATACCACTACTTATATAAATTTCTAGAGAGAGAGAGTTTCAGTTCATCAAATTTTAAATAAGTATTTTTTAAATTCATTCTTTCTCGTTGACCTCACGGATTCTTGTAAGGTAAGAAAAAAATATACAGGAATAACGAAACTTAAAAAAAAAATTAACATGATTGCCATTTCAAGGTTATTATATGTGTACTCTATAGTTTAATTTTCCATATGTGTACTCTATATCAGATTAACAAGCATTTGTATTTATGTATTAAGCTTTTTCTGATGATTGTGTTATGCATATTGCACATTAATAACATATATGTCCAAGAACCTATATGGACAAATATGCAAGCCTTAAGTCAAAAAAATAAACTATATGGACATATAGCTTTGTATGGTTTACACACTATAATTTATGTCAGCCAATAATGCATTTCGAGATTCTGATTCCTTGAATATACGTTTATATGCGATTCTCTATAAATTAGGATAATTTTTGAGTTGATTAAATTTATGCGAAAACCCAGGGAATTAACCAAATATGACTCAAAACTTGATTTTGATTGCAAAAGTATACCCAAACTTGAATCAAATGCAAAAATAAACCAAAAGCCTTGTGAAATTACAGCCAGCCCCTTGTGACCAAACAAAAAAACAGAACTCATTTTTACGAATATATCTCCGCTAAGTCTTCTGAGTCTTCTGAGATTCTGTTAAGTCTTCTGGACGACGTCCACAGAAGTCGTCTGGTATAGTTGATCTTAAAATTAATTTATAAATTTTGTAAAAAAATTTTGATAAGCGAAAAATTAAAATAATGTAATTATAAACAGTTTTAAGTGATATAAATTAAAATATAAAAAAAATTGAATTGTTTTCATCATAGATGAGTGTAGGTAGTGAATCATGGTATTCTTTGGCCTAGGGTTTGGCAACATATGTTGTAGTATTGCATGTATTCTTAGGGTTAGATTTTGGAAAGCTGAATGTTTTTTTGAAAAATTAATTTTTTACACGATTATTTCTGTGTATAGTAAACACTTTTTTTTTGTCAAAAAAAAAGTAAACAATTTTTAAGTTTAATTTAATTTTATGAAGTGTTTAATTAGTTAATTTAGTTTAGGGGTTACGTTTAGGGTCTATACGACTAACATATAAGTCGTCTGGTAAGTCTTCTAACTCCCGCTAAAAATATTGAAGTCTTCTGGGCGACTTACAAGTAAGTCGTCTAGTAAGTCTTCTGATCGAAAATATTTAACCTTATTAAAATTTTTGTCTCCATATATAAAATTTTTTTACACATTCTCTATTCCCCTCTCAAATGGTTGCAACAAAAATGGTATGTTCCTCATTTTAAAACTCTCCAACCTCTCTCTAATCTCTTTGAACTTATAAACACCAAACTTTATATCAATTTATTGTTTTTGTCTCATGTCTTTCTCACTAGTTTATCTTGTTTTGCAGGTTTTTCATCACATGGTTCTCATCTTCCACTCATTAAAAAGGTAGACTTATTAATTTTATATATGTATTTTTGTGTCTATAAAGGTAGATCTATCTAATATTACACTCATTTTTCTGTTTTTAAGCCATTTGAACGTTTTTGAAGATGCATGTTTTTCAGATCTGGAAGACTTCTGGGCTAGAAGACTTCTTAGTCGTCTAAAATATAATGCG
>NC_027750.1:57667150-57668203 GCF_000695525.1 Brassica oleracea var. oleracea | reverse complement strand
CTTCCAGGCGACTTCCAGGAAGTCTTCCAAACAACTTCAAATAAGTCTTCCAGACGACTTCCAGGAAGTCTGCTGACAGAGTCTTCTCTCATGTCTCCCTTTCATAATAGATCTAAGCGTTTGGTAAGTTCTTATGTTGATTTTTCTTCATTTGGTAACCTCCTGTTGCATAAAATTCATATTTTTTTTCCCAAACTAAAACTCTTGAAACCCACTCTAATCTCTTTGACTTGAAAAGACTAAACTTTATATGAATTTTTCATTTTTGTCTCATGTCTTTCTCACTAATCTATCTTTTTGTTGCAGGTTTTAATCAGATGGTTCTCATCTTCCACTTGGATATGTACTTTGTGTGTTCTATAAAAGTATGTCTATCTAATTTTCCACTCATTTTCTCTGTTTTAAGTCATTTGAACGTCTTTTGATATGATATGCAGGTTTTTACAGATCTGGGTTTGATATACATGTTTTTCAGATCTGGATCAGACTTTGGAAGACCTATGGGAAGTCTTCTCAGAAGTCTACTAAAATATAATGCGGTAGAAGACTTCGAAGAAGTCTTCCAGACGACTTCGAAGAAGTCTTCCAGACGGCCAAAATTACTTGACATAATTGAAGTTATTGATACAACTTCAATAGCAAAACACAAAAAAAAAATCAAATTTATTACAAATAAGGGAGAAGAATTCTCAAGAAAATTTAGTCAAATTCACAAAAGATAAAACATTACATAAGTTCAAAGCTAGAACACTTTCATTAGATACATAAGTAAAAAGTATATCTTATGATCTGAGAAGACACATTAAACCATGTTACTTGATATTCTTGAAGTTACTTAACACTTTTGAAAATTAAATAAACATATCTTAAAGTTACATAACAAATTTACAAAAACTAACGTACAAGACTTCCACTGAAGTCTTCTCAATTAGCTAGAAACTTTACAAAGCATGAATATTGGTAACCTTATAAATATCACCAATTAAGTTATAAATTTCATTCAGTAGCCCCAATATTA
The DNA here is from genome assembly GCF_000695525.1 of Brassica oleracea var. oleracea. Lineage (NCBI taxonomy): Eukaryota > Viridiplantae > Streptophyta > Magnoliopsida > Brassicales > Brassicaceae > Brassica > Brassica oleracea. The sequence continues at coordinate 57,667,185 of NC_027750.1, read as the reverse complement.
ACTAATATACATGAATTAACAAAAAAAAATTAAAA
>NC_027750.1:57663863-57667050 GCF_000695525.1 Brassica oleracea var. oleracea | reverse complement strand
TGACCTAGATGATTTACATGGAAGTCGTCCATCTTTGTTTGTTAAAAATAAAATTTGAGACGACTTCCATGTAAGTCGTCTCGGGAAAATTGGTTAGTTTTGCATTTGACCGGATTGTCTAAGAAATTTGACTTTTCCTGGACGACTTCCATGTAAGTCGTCTCAGGTTAGTTTTGCAATTGAAAAATAAAATAAAAAAATTATTTTTTTCTAGACGACTTTCACGGAAGTTGTCCGTCCGACGATTTACATGGAAGTCGTCCAAGATAAGAAAGGTTTGACCAGAATCTCGGAATAAAATCATGGACAACTTTCGTGTAAGTCGTCTGATGGACGACTTCCGTGTAAGTCGTCTAGACATAAATAATTTTTTTTGTTTTACTTTTTAATTGTAAAACTAACCTGAGACGACTTACATGGAAGTCGTCTAAGTATAACAAAATATTGATTTTTTAATTTTCTATCTTGAGGTTTTTTTTTGATGAATATGAAGAGAAAGTAAAGAGATGTTATTTTTAGTTCATAAGAATTGAGAAAAAAATAGTGTAAATCGATTTTACTAGACAAAAATAATTTTTTATTTTATTTTTCAATTGCAAAACTAACCTGAGATGACTTGCATGGAAGTCATCTAGGTATAACAAAATATTGATTTTTTTAATTTTCTACTGGACGACTTACATGCAAGTCGTGCAGGAAAAGTCAAATTTTTGACACAATCCGGTCAAATGCAAAACTAACCCGTTTACCTTAGACGACTTACATGAAAGTCGTCTCGATTTTTTTTTTAACAAACAAAGATTGACGACTTCCATGTAAGTCGTCTAGAAAAACACATGTAAAAGTCAATTGCAAAATTAACCTCTGCATTGACCAGAAGACTTCCATGTAAGCCGCCTAAAGCCAGACGACTTACCCGGAAGTCGTCTGGATGAACAGATCTGGAAAAAAACTAATTTCATAGTTTCAACCAGTGAGATAACTTGTTTAGCACACAAAAGTTTTCTCCAAGCACCTAGAATCTCAAACAAAAGTGTTCCACCAAGAATCGTAAGCTTCAATGGCTCTATGAACCATAAAAATTTTAGAATCAAAATCTTGGGTTTTTTTGGATGAATATGGAGAGATGTTGTTTTTGGTTCATAAGAATTGAGAAAGAAAGAATGTAAATCGATTTTTAGGTGCATTAAGAGCTTCAAATTAGTTGTTCATGGTGGTTGGTGTATTGATGGCAATGACAATATTGTGAATACTTGAGGAAGATGAGGGTGATAGAGTAAAATATGCATTTAAAAAAAAAATGAAGGCATTTTCGTGAATAATCTTAACTTTTGGGGTAAAAGAGGCAAGTCAAAGTTCCAAAAAAAACATGGATTAGTTTTGTGTTTGGCTTCATGTTTTGAGTCATATTTGCAAAAAGCCTGAAAACCTATAGGTGCAGTGACAAGATTAAGTGGTAGAGAAATAATATTGTACGATTACATTCGCAGGTCTTACTTACATTGTCACTATATTATATACCAAATAGTTTTACTATAATTCCATCATTTGGCAGTTTGGCTGATGTAAAATTGAATGTCTCATGTTAACTGATAAATTGCTGTAACTAAAAATAATAATAATGTGTATTTTGTGCCAAAATACAAGAGATGAGATCACTTTGTGCTTTTGGAGCTATTTTCAATGAACATTTACGTAAATTCCAAGAATAATATCTATTTATGTTCCCGAAAGTAAGATTTTCTGTAGTATGTACGCTTATTAAGAATTTAATAAATGTTTATAATTTAATTTATTTTTTACTTTATTATACATTTTCCAATAATTTTTTACCAATAAAATTTAATCAATTCAAATATTCTCAATTAATGTTCTTCAAAAGTATAAAAATACCTTAACAATATAGAAAATCTATCTTTGTGAAACAAGAAAAAAATCTAAAAAATCTTACTTTCGGAAATTAGCGAGTAAAATGAATTAAAAAAGGTCAAAGGTGTATTTAATGGTAGTTTGGATAAATTGTTTTAATTAAGAATTGGCCACTCGATTGACTCATGTAGTTGGGGAGCAATATCCTTGTGGACCATCGTCCAAGAAACAGCTCATACATTAAGATTTACATCACATACATATACGTAAACTGACAGAGTAGCAATGCAAAAAATACATATTTGTACAGTTATATGCATGTGTTAAACTAAGTACGTGTACGCATATGCAAAATACATATCAACATACGCGTGTAGTAATTTTATGCAAAATACAGATTTATGACCACTTTAGGGGGGGGGGTTAGTGGGAAGCTGATTCACACTGATTTCAAAAATCAATAGAATTTTAATTCTGTAAAGATTTTTATTGATTCTAAGAATACGTTTTCCCATATTTGTAGAATCCATATATTCTTTTGGCTTGATTGGTGATGATTTATTGGGATTTATGTTAACTTTTTCTACTAATATTTATCTAATTTCCATATAATATATGCAAATATGGTATGTTGAATTCTATATGATGAAAAAGAACGTCCATAATTGTTCTTTGCTTCTTTTCCATCGTAGAGAGCTGTCAAGGTAATACAAGTTTTTGGTTCTCCCTTTTTCTATCTCTCTTTTTAAGATCCATTTCTCTGTTTTTCATATATATAAGTTGTATAAAATGGTTTGCTTGTTATTTGTATTGCTTTCAAGTGACGTTTGGTTTCAGTATTTTATTTGTTTAGACTAGAAGCATAAGATTTGATGTTTACTGTTTGTTTGTGATAAATATTTTTATGTGTATGTTTTTACTAATAATGATTAACTCTACATAAGATTGCAATGGGTGAGAAAGAAAAAAATCAGTATAGCCTATGGAATTCAGAGGAAACCAAGGTTTTGATAGAATTACTTGTGGAGGGGATTCAACGTGGATGGCGGGACAGTAACGGTATAATGAACAAAGCAACGGTGGAACATAAAATACTATCAGTCTTGAATGAAAGACTTGGATGCCAAAAAACCCACAAGCATTACCAAAGCAGAATCAAGTTCTTGAAGGGTCAATATCAATGTTATGTTGATCTTTTAAACAACAGCTCATGCTTTGGATGGGATCCTATCATGAAAAGATTTGTGGCTTCTAACGAAGTATGGAATGACTATTTAAAGGTATGTCTTTATTTTGCATCATTTTTATTAGATATGTT
>NC_027750.1:57648800-57662710 GCF_000695525.1 Brassica oleracea var. oleracea | reverse complement strand
ATATCTATCAAGATTATTCATTGCTCTGGCTTTTCTTGGATTTGTCTGTCTTCCTGGTGAATTTTCAGATATAATTGGCCTTTTTCTAATCGTTATTCCGATTTTATATACTTGATGCGACGAAGTACATACTTAACTTATCCGTTAATTATGCTGATCATTTAATATTTAAATAGATTATGACTCGCGTTTAAAAGCGCATAAATATTTTTTTTCTAATTGACAATATCAATAGATTTTAACATTTTTTGATAAGTAATGTTTTAACATTTTTATTTTAGTGTAGTTAAAGACTATAAAATTATATTATTTTATATTTGTATTAAATATGAACATTATCTTAAATATTTATTAATTCTTTTTAACTATTTCAACCCATTTCATTACGAAGATTTAATAAAATATTTGTAATTTGTTTGATTAAATTTGTGATATATACTTATTTGATACATTTTAATTATAGAACTTCTTTGATGTTAATTTATTGATTTTAACATTTTATTTCTATAAAACTATTTGATGTCAACTTAATTAAACCAATCATAATATTATATATATAATTATATGTTCTTAAGAATAAAAACAACTTAAAAATAAAAATCTAATATTTATTAATTTTAAAGAAATGCAATTTCTTATTTATGAAAATACAAACAAAATAATCTATTAATTTAATTAATTTCATATTAATTGATTTTTGTAGTATCTAAGCACGAAAAAATAGTTATACTTATTTTCAACTTTTAATAAATTATTTGAGTACCATTAAAGCAAATAATTTAAAATAAGATAAATAAAAAATTATTATAAGGTAGGACTTAATCTTTTATATTTTTGGACACAAGATTAATTATTGCGTTGTTTGAAAACACATTTAATAGTATAATGATATTTTCATAATTAGAAGAGTAAATTTAACTATATAATATAGTAGTGTATTTAATTTTAAAATTTACTTAAAAGTTGGATTCATGAGAATGATTCTATTTTAATAAAAGAAAATATGAATTGAATTTGTTATGCTTCACATCCGTGTGATTCCCCACTTCTTATCTACTAAAATAGAAGTCATGACTTCTTTCATGTGTGATATTTCAAAATTGACCTCTTTAAAAAGGTGGTCTACATTGTTTTTGGTATTTACATAATAAAATCCTAACAATATATTTAGTTCTATTATTTGTTCCCTTCTATTTATAACTAATATTTAGTTCTATTATTTGTTCCCTTCTATTTATAACTAACTTTTTTTTGAATAAAACACCTAAACTCTTGTGCATTGATAGGAATGAGATTATATAATGATATTAATATACTATCAACATTTGTCTTATTTCATATAAGATCTGTACATTATTATTTAGATTTCCTAGATTTGGAGAATCGATTCTTAGATTAGACATCAAAAAGGAAGATGAGAGAAGATGACTAATAATAGGAAAAATCATATTAATTTGATTGAATGACCAATATGTAAAATATAACATTATTGTATTTGGGAAAGTTATATAAACATTTAAAAACATAGTGAATATTAAAAATATAAGACACTAATGTTAAATATGAAAAAAAAATATCCGTGTGGTTGCACGGGTGAATATCTAGTTACCTATTTAAAGTATTTTATAAAATCGTCACATATTATACAACTATTTACGTGGCTTAACACTTAACAATAGCTAATTGACATCTAGGTTGCAGCTTCATCGGATAGATGGATATGCACTTCCCACTTCAAAACTGGAGTCATATCGGAACCTTGTGAAAGTTTACTTAATTTCGCTTCCGTAAGATTTACAAAATAATATATAATAAAAAAAACGTTGAAAGCTTGGGATTACATTTTAGAATCATGCTTCCATTAAAAAAACACAATATCATAAATAAAAATATAAAATTATGTTTTTATTTTTTTATATAAAATCTTAAATTTAATAGCATTAAATGTAAAAAATAAAAATATCTCCTATATATTAATTGATGAGCATTACACCATTGTTTGTAGCCACATGTCATCTCTAGGATGATTCTAAGAATCCTTAGAAAATATAGTTGGTCCATCTAAACATATATACATTTTTATTAAATTAAATATCAAATTTAGTAGTCTACAAAAGAATGTTCTATTTTTTGCCTTAAATAAAAACTATGAAATTACCTAATATGATTAACATATATATGACAATTAATGATTTTGAAATATAAAGATTTGATAACAGTTTGTGTATCCTTCATCATTTTTGTTTAATTTTTAATTTTTTTATTTTTTAAAAACTAAACAATCACACTAATCATATAATAAAAATTTAGATTTTTTCTTGTACGTTATATTTTAAATTTTTTAAAAACGACTTTAAATTATTAATACTCTGAAAAGTTTCACATTAAAAAATTTGTGATCAACAGTTTAATTTTTTTTGTTATTATAGCAAGATACGAATGATCATAAAATCATATGAATAAAAAGTTTCATTTAATAGAAATTCAGATTATACATATATATATATATATATATTATTAAAATTAAACTATATACCATATAAAAATACGTAAATATGTTAATTTTAAAATTTGCATTGAAAATTATTGAGGCCTTAATATCTTAATTTTGAAATTTGCATGGTGAAATTTCAATTCTACCACAAGTTTGATATCACTTTTCAAATTTACCATTAATGAATGACTATTTTCGCAAATACCCTAAATTTGTGATAAAATAACATTAATCTATTTTCTTAAAAATATGTATAGAACATTTATAAACCCAACCCCAACCCCTTAATACTAAACCTTAAACAATAATCACTAAAGACTAAACCCAAATATTTGTATTTTTTTTTTATTGATGGTATTTTTGAAAAGTGATACTTAACTTGGGTATTTCTAAAAATTTATCAATTTGCATTGAATTTTTAAAAACAATTATAAATTACTAAAATCATTAAAAATTTCACATTAAAATTTTTGTGATTAATGGTTTAACAAATATACAAACGTTAGTAAAATTATATGGATAAGAAGCCTCGACTAATAAATATTCATGTTAAAATATACTATATATATGTCAATATAATTTAAATTTAATTATAAACATATAAAGTAAATAATTTTTTTATTTTTTTTACCAATAAAAATTCTTGTAAATAAAAAAAAATAGATTGTTTTGATTTATGTGTTTACTCCAATTTAATTATATACATAATAGTTACTCACTTCTCAATTATTCAATATATTTATTATTTCATAATACGTAAATGAACACAAAATAAATAATAATATGCACAAGTAATTTGTATATATAATATTTATTTCGCACCTTCATTCCGTGTAAGGCGCAGATCTTCACCTAGTGCAAATATTAAAACTAATACTATAAATTATCTTTATGCACTGATATTTTTTTATCAGAGACATAGCATATATATTCAAATATATCATGTCAATATTATAAAATAATAAAAATAATTAATTGGATGATAATTTTTATAAGCATAATTTATTTCTATTTCAAAATTATAATAAGAAATTATTTAAATTATTATAAATGAATAAAAGCTTTTTTTTTATTTGAATCATATAATTTTTAGTCAAAAGTTTAATAAATTATATATATATATATTGGATGTACGCATCCAAAACACATACCCGTTTCATAATATTTTAAAAAAACTCGTTTCTATACTTCTATATGCTTCCAATTCCGCATACATGATTATAATTGCATATAACATAGATTGACATATTATGACGATGACAAAGGACTTATTCTAATGATTTATGTAACGAAATATTTTTAGCTCTGATGAATTTATATACATGTTTGTCGATGCTTAGTTATTCCATTAGACTGATCTGTAAATTTGTAATGGTAAAACAAACCAAAACGGTTTAAGCAAAAAAAAAACGATGAGTATATTGTTTGAAGGGTTTATCTGTGAAGTAGCAAAAAAAAAGAAAATCAGTTTTCTAGAGAGAGAATGCGTGATTTTTGTTAGTTAGTAAATTATGTTTTTTTTTGTTATCTCACTTAGTTTTTCTTTCCCATTGTGAATCGCAGAGCATTCAAATGACATGCAGTGCAAAAGCGGCAACCGAGAAAACCACAGGTAGTTAACTTCACAGAGGAAAAACGACATGATGTGTAAATGGTGCATTGAATTAGAGAAACGAAAGAAGCTGAACTGCCTTGGCCTTGTGTGGACGTCATCTTCGAATAGAGGGAAAGAGTGACTTCTACGGTCCTACGTAATACGTACCAACTAACTCATTTTTTTTGTCAACGTACCAACTAACTCATTTATTGCATTCATTTTTGTTTTCAATTTGTCATTTTAAACACCAAAATCCAAATGATTATTTTCACTAGTTTGGAAACAAAGTTTCAGACAATGAATCATGCTCAGTTTTTGAATCTTAGCACATTTTTAAAAGTATGTACTATCGTTATGTTCTTGTTTTCCTTACAGATCTGAGTTACACTTCATAATCAAAATAAAACTAGGTATTTTCTACCACCATATAATAAATTTTTAAATTTAAATATATTTAAAAATAAATTTTTATCATTGTTTTAGATTTTATTATTTTTATTAATATTTTAATAAATTTTTTGATTTAATAGATCACAAAATTAAGATAGAATAAACATTTTTTTATTTTAAATTATATTTTAGAATGGATATATATATATAATTATAATCTTAGATAAATTTAAATCTAGTTATTTTGGATAAAATATTTTAAATCAACTTGTATAAAATTAATAAAACAAAATTGATATAAAAGTTGTATAATTATCAAAAAGTACGACTAAAAATTATTTCTAAAATTTGTAGATATATAAAAGAAGCTAATAATAATATGATTAATAATTTATAATTTCTTAAAAAAATGGTATAAAATTTGAAATTTCTTTTTAGTAATAAATTTGTATGATTATTAGAAAAGAGAAACAAAATAATATTTCAAAATTTATAAAATATTATTATATTTATATTATTACTATTATTTAGGGTAAACTACGCATTTCCACACAAGAAGTATCATATAGTAACTGTTGCCCACGATCTTTTAACCTCGTCTCAATTGCACGTACGAAAACTTATCAAACCTATTTCCCCCCAATTTGAAGGGAGAATTGCCAAGTGTGACTCAAAACTTGGAGTAAAACCCAAAACAATACCCCAACTTGGGTCAAAGGCAAAAGTAACCTAAAAGGCTATTGAAATTACAACTATCCCCTTGTGACCAAACAAAAAAACGGAATTCTTTTTACGTTTCTACCCCTCGCAAGTCGTCTGTTTAGACGACTTGAAAATAAGTCGTCCAGACGACTTAACTTAAAGTCGTCTGGACAGTTAGTCTTAAACATAATTTAAAAATTTTGTAAAAAATATTTTGATAAGTGAAAAATGGGAATTATGTAATTAACATATGTCTTAGGAGGTATAAATTAAGATATAACAAATTTCAATTGTTTTCAGCATAGATGAGTGAAAGTAGTGAGTCATGATATTCTTAAGTTTATGTTTCATCAACATATGTTGTAGTATTGTATGTGTTCTTAGGGTTAGATGTTGGAAAGCATTAAAACCGTTTTTGAAAATTTTTAAAATTACTTATGCGTGTTCATTTCTGTGTATAGTAAACACTATTTAAGTATAATTTGATTTTATAACGTGGTTAGTTAGTTAATCTAGTCATTTTAGTTTAGGGGTTCATTTTAGGGTCTAGGACGACTTAATATTTTGTCGTCTGAAAACAGACGACTAAATATTAAGTCGTCTGTTGTACATTATCAGCCAGAATAAGTCGTCTAAACCGGACCAAACCTTAAAGTTTACCAATGTAATTTTAAAGCTAACCGGATTATTTACCCAATATATAAGGTGATTTTTATTTTTTTGTTTCATTTTTCGCGAAATTCAGAAACCCTAACAGTTCTCCCTCTCAAAGGCGATTTCGAATTCCCACGATTTCCGAACAAACCATCGTTCTCAACATCGGCTATCTATCTCACTTCATTCTCACCGTTGTCGCCGCAGCTTCTTCTAACCCTAGCCGCGCCGATTCCTCTAAACCCTAGCGCCGCCGATTCCTCTAAACCCTAGCGCCGCCGATTCCTCTAAACCCTAGCGCCGCCGATTCCTCTAAACCCTAGCGCCGCCGATTCCTCTAAACCCTAGCGCCGCCGATTCCTCTAAACCCTAGCGCCGCCGATTCCTCTAAACCCTAGCGCCGCCGATTCCTCTAAACCCTAGCGCCGCCGATTCCTCTAAACCCTAGCGCCGCCGATTCCTCTAAACCCTAGCGCCGCCGATTCCTCTAAACCCTAGCGCCGCCGCTTCCACTATATCCGAACAAACCGTCGCCCTCGCCACCGTGGTCACCAACGTTCTAAACACTAGCGCCGCCGCTTCTTCTAAACCCTAGCGCCGCCGCTTCTTCTCTGTAAACCTTAGCGCCGTTTCTCTGTAAACCCTAACGCCGCTAAGTCATCAATCTCGAGGAAAAGATGAACATAAAACGTTGTCTCTATCAATTTACTCATTCTCACCGTTTCACGTTTATTTTTTCAGATCTATAACCGCAATGACGAGTACTCCAACTCCTTCTGCGACTGGAAGACTTGTAAGTAATTTAAGTCGTCTACTAAGTCGTCTGGACTTATATTGTTGTCTTTGATTATTTTGCAGACAAAAAGGATGGATATTCCAGAACTCCCCCGTAGGTTATACACATCAGGGGAAGAACCAGAAGCCCACAATAGCATTTCGTATCATACGGATAACAGCAAGTTGCATACTGCTCTTAGGAAAGCTCTTACTGATGACGAATTTGAAGAGCTCAAGGAGTCGAGTTTGGGAGTTTTCATCAAGTTCAAGGAGCAGGGATTTGGTTGGGCTTCAAGGCTGGTTCACTACATGCTCAGTTTCAAGCTGGACATTAAGAAGAAGTATGAGATGTGGTCTCTCGTTGGTCCAGAACCTTTGAGGTTTTCACTGTTAGAGTTTGAAAACCTCACTGGTCTAAACTGCGAGTACATCGAGGACCTTGAGACACCAAAATGTGACGTTACCCCAGAGATGGTTTCTTTCTGGGGGATGCTGGGAGTTCATCTGGAAGCTGGGCCAACTACTGATCAGATAATAGCAGCACTGAAGAGATGCGGGGATTGGTCCAGGGAAGATCGCAAGCGGCTCGCGTACCTCTCCATCTTCACTGGATTCATTGAAGGGAGAAAGTTTTCAACCGCTACACGATCTACTCTGGCAAGGCTAGTGATGGATTTAGAACGGTTTGAGAATTATCCATGGGGGAGAGTCGCGTTTAAGGTGCTGATGGACTCTTTGTGGAACAAAGAAATTGCTGGCTGTTACACCGTGGATGGGTTTATACAAGTTCTTCAGGTCTAGACGTACACAGCTATGCCGGAATTGGGTGCTAGTATTGGTGGTCCCAGAGCAGACAGTCCGTCTCCACCGATACTGGCTTACGAGGGCAGCAGAGGCCGCAGATCAATGAAAGCTGCTATCTTGAGTCAGGTATTTACTTCAATCCAAAAGACTGCGCAGACGACTTATTATAAGTCGTCTGGAAAGTCTTCCATCTGGACGACTTATTAGACGACTTATAATAAGGCGTCTGGAAAGTCTTCCCAGCTGGACGACTTATCGGACGACTTAATTAAGTCGTCTGGAAAGTCTTCCATCTGGACGACTTATTAGACGACTTATAATAAGGCGTCTGGAAAGTCTTCCCAGCTGGACGACTTATCGGACGACTTAATTAAGTCGTCTGGAAAGTCTTCCATCTGGACGACTTATTAGACGACTTATAATAAGGCGTCTGGAAAGTCTTCCCAGCTGGACGACTTATCGGACGACTTAATTAAGTCGTCTGGAAAGTCTTCCATCTGGACGACTTATTAGACGACTTATAATAAGGCGTCTGGAAAGTCTTCCCAGCTGGACGACTTATCGGACGACTTAATTAAGTCGTCTGGAAAGTCTTCCATCTGGACGACTTATTAGACGACTTATAATAAGGCGTCTGGAAAGTCTTCCCAGCTGGACGACTTATCGGACGACTTAATTAAGTCGTCTGGAAAGTCTTCCATCTGGACGACTTATTAGACGACTTATAATAAGGCGTCTGGAAAGTCTTCCCAGCTGGACGACTTATCGGACGACTTAATTAAGTCGTCTGGAAAGTCTTCCATCTGGACGACTTATTAGACGACTTATAATAAGGCGTCTGGAAAGTCTTCCCAGCTGGACGACTTATCGGACGACTTAATTAAGTCGTCTGGAAAGTCTTCCATCTGGACGACTTATTAGACGACTTATAATAAGGCGTCTGGAAAGTCTTCCCAGCTGGACGACTTATCGGACGACTTAATTAAGTCGTCTGGAAAGTCTTCCATCTGGACGACTTATTAGACGACTTATAATAAGGCGTCTGGAAAGTCTTCCCAGCTGGACGACTTATCGGACGACTTAATTAAGTCGTCTGGAAAGTCTTCCATCTGGACGACTTATTAGACGACTTATAATAAGGCGTCTGGAAAGTCTTCCCAGCTGGACGACTTATCGGACGACTTAATTAAGTCGTCTGGAAAGTCTTCCATCTGGACGACTTATTAGACGACTTATAATAAGGCGTCTGGAAAGTCTTCCCAGCTGGACGACTTATCGGACGACTTAATTAAGTCGTCTGGAAAGTCTTCCATCTGGACGACTTATTAGACGACTTATAATAAGGCGTCTGGAAAGTCTTCCCAGCTGGACGACTTATCGGACGACTTAATTAAGTCGTCTGGAAAGTCTTCCATCTGGACGACTTATTAGACGACTTATAATAAGGCGTCTGGAAAGTCTTCCCAGCTGGACGACTTATCGGACGACTTAATTAAGTCGTCTGGAAAGTCTTCCATCTGGACGACTTATTAGACGACTTATAATAAGGCGTCTGGAAAGTCTTCCCAGCTGGACGACTTATCGGACGACTTAATTAAGTCGTCTGGAAAGTCTTCCATCTGGACGACTTATTAGACGACTTATAATAAGGCGTCTGGAAAGTCTTCCCAGCTGGACGACTTATCGGACGACTTAATTAAGTCGTCTGGAAAGTCTTCCATCTGGACGACTTATTAGACGACTTATAATAAGGCGTCTGGAAAGTCTTCCCAGCTGGACGACTTATCGGACGACTTAATTAAGTCGTCTGGAAAGTCTTCCATCTGGACGACTTATTAGACGACTTATAATAAGGCGTCTGGAAAGTCTTCCCAGCTGGACGACTTATCGGACGACTTAATTAAGTCGTCTGGAAAGTCTTCCATCTGGACGACTTATTAGACGACTTATAATAAGGCGTCTGGAAAGTCTTCCCAGCTGGACGACTTATCGGACGACTTAATTAAGTCGTCTGGAAAGTCTTCCATCTGGACGACTTATTAGACGACTTATAATAAGGCGTCTGGAAAGTCTTCCCAGCTGGACGACTTATCGGACGACTTAATTAAGTCGTCTGGAAAGTCTTCCATCTGGACGACTTATTAGACGACTTATAATAAGGCGTCTGGAAAGTCTTCCCAGCTGGACGACTTATCGGACGACTTAATTAAGTCGTCTGGAAAGTCTTCCATCTGGACGACTTATTAGACGACTTATAATAAGGCGTCTGGAAAGTCTTCCCAGCTGGACGACTTATCGGACGACTTAATTAAGTCGTCTGGAAAGTCTTCCATCTGGACGACTTATTAGACGACTTATAATAAGGCGTCTGGAAAGTCTTCCCAGCTGGACGACTTATCGGACGACTTAATTAAGTCGTCTGGAAAGTCTTCCATCTGGACGACTTATTAGACGACTTATAATAAGGCGTCTGGAAAGTCTTCCCAGCTGGACGACTTATCGGACGACTTAATTAAGTCGTCTGGAAAGTCTTCCATCTGGACGACTTATTAGACGACTTATAATAAGGCGTCTGGAAAGTCTTCCCAGCTGGACGACTTATCGGACGACTTAATTAAGTCGTCTGGAAAGTCTTCCATCTGGACGACTTATTAGACGACTTATAATAAGGCGTCTGGAAAGTCTTCCCAGCTGGACGACTTATCGGACGACTTAATTAAGTCGTCTGGAAAGTCTTCCATCTGGACGACTTATTAGACGACTTATAATAAGGCGTCTGGAAAGTCTTCCCAGCTGGACGACTTATCGGACGACTTAATTAAGTCGTCTGGAAAGTCTTCCATCTGGACGACTTATTAGACGACTTATAATAAGGCGTCTGGAAAGTCTTCCCAGCTGGACGACTTATCGGACGACTTAATTAAGTCGTCTGGAAAGTCTTCCATCTGGACGACTTATTAGACGACTTATAATAAGGCGTCTGGAAAGTCTTCCCAGCTGGACGACTTATCGGACGACTTAATTAAGTCGTCTGGAAAGTCTTCCATCTGGACGACTTATTAGACGACTTATAATAAGGCGTCTGGAAAGTCTTCCCAGCTGGACGACTTATCGGACGACTTAATTAAGTCGTCTGGAAAGTCTTCCATCTGGACGACTTATTAGACGACTTATATTTGAATGATCCAAACCCGAATCCACATAGCTTCGGTTATTCATCGATTTATTGGTTTGTAACAGGTAAACCAAACCAAAAGACAAAATACAATTCGACCAAAGAGATCCGACTTTGTTCACCCTATTTTGAATCCATCTCACGGATCTGCGTATCTCCCCACCTGCAAACACACAGAACACATCAAAGATTTCCAAATTTTTATGTTTTCTTCAAAAATTACTATACCAACAAGAGCTTGGCTTGGAAGAAACTCGATAATCCCATTGCTTTCAACAACAAAGAACACTCTTCACTCTAGCTCCACACGCTTTCACCCTCTCACATCCATCTTTCATAAAAGGCGTTCGATCGTAATAAGACAAATTCTCAGCTAGAATCAAGTGAGTCTGGATAGTAACCTCGTTGAGAGAACAGAGTAAGCCATTTTAAAATTGATGATCCAAGCGGCTTCTGAACGACGATGGCGTCTTCTTCCTTGGCGTCTCCTTGTCCACGATAACCTCCCAATAATTACACACACACACACAAAAGAGGCTACGAGAACCTCTAGCATGCTAGAACAAGCAATCTCCAAGGAAAGAAAGAGAAGGGTATTCGTCAGATTCAACAATGTCATCAGACAATGTGTAGAACTTTGCAGATTTCATATTGTACAAAAGGAGGAAGACGAGATTCACAGCCACATACATAATTTTTGTCTTTACAATAAAACAGAAGAATGATTTGGAGGAAACAAAAAGCTTGAAACTTTTTTCTGTGTTTGTCTCTTTCTTTTGTTGTTGTTCGAATTCTTATTCTTCTTCAACATTATGTGGGTTCAGTTTTCTGGGTAAAACCCGGTTAGTAGATCAGATTAAGGTGATGATTGTTTCGTTAGATTCTAGATTTTGGTTTTTGGTTTTTGGCTTTTGGTTTTTGGTTTTTGGTTTTTGGTTTTTGGTTTTTGGTTTTTGGTTTTTGGTTTTTGATTTATCAGTAGATTTTGGTTTTTTGAAAAACTTGATTGGTGGTTTTTGATTTTGGTTTTTAGTTTCTGGTTTTGCTTTTAAATTTTTTTTTTTAAAATATTATGAATAGTAAAATATCTATTATTGAAAAATAAAATACTATCATCAAAGCATACATAATTTTGTTTTAAAATATTTTAAAACAAAAAAATTTAAATATAAAATAAAAATTATCTTGAATCCCATAAAGATGCAGAAATTTGATCTCGAATGCCTTCCATATAGTGCACATGAGTATTATTATGTTCTTCGTCTTCATCTGAATCAGAGTTTTCAGTTGGTACATTACCAGTTGGATAGTCCGAATCAAAATCAACGTCTCCTAAATTTGATAGCCTGATAAAATTATGTAGAGCCATTGTAGCTGCAACAACTCTTCTTTGAACATGTATGTTGTATCTTGGCTTCTCTCTTAAAACCCGCCATTTTCCTTTCAACACACCAAAAGTCCTTTCAATAACAGATCGTAGCGAAGAATGTTGTTTGTTAAACATTTCTTTATAACTACTGGGCGGACTAGCTCCATCGTATTGGCTAGGATGATATCTTTCCCCTCTATACAGAGTAAGAAATCCAGGTGGAAGAGGATAACCAGAATCTCCTAAATAATACTTTCCAAAAGGTGCAGTTGGAAATTGATGAGGTCCCTCCATTGCTACTGCTAAAACTTTTGCATCATGAGCTGATCCCGGAATACCTATATATGCATATGTAAACAACATGTCCATATTGCATATAGCTAAAACATTTATACTGGTGTCACTTTTCCTGTTCCAATATTTTTCTGAATCTTTTCCCGCGATAGTGACAGGAACATGTGTTCCATCAATTGCACCAATAAATCCTTTAAAGTAAGGCCAATAATTTCTATTGGATTGTAATTTAGGATGAGGTTGTGTGAGCTCATTTGGACCAGGTTTAAGCAAATCAACCGCCATTTTTTCGAGAGCACTCAACACTTCATGGAATTTCCTACTTATAGTTTCCTGTGAATGACCAAATATCTTCCCAACATACCTCTGAGTTGCATTTTGAGCACATATGTTAAGAAATATCGCAACACTTTCCTCGATGCTTACATTATCAGTCTCCTTCAACTGATAATCATCCTTAAGCTTTTCACATAACTGAATGTATACCGGCGGATACATTCAAATTATGTTATAGCATTGTACGTCGTGGCCGTGAAGTAATTCATTTACATATCTTTGACCGCGTTCTGGATCCAGGTTCATGCGTTGCCTTTCTATACTCACAGAGTAAGGATCGACGAAGGATTCTCCAAAATGAATGCTTCCATCTTCTGCTTCATCATCTTCAAGCATTCGGTAAAATGCTTCTTTCTAACCAAAAAAAACAAAAAGTAATATATTAAAATAAATAAATATTATTTGATAAATAAAAAAATAAAAAACAAGAAATAGTTATTCAAAATTAAACATGAAATAAAATACGACAAAAAAATTATTCAATATTTTTTTAATTTTCTTATTCAGCCTCTCGGTCGATTCCTGTCATTCTTTCGAGATATTTAATTCTAGCATCATCATCGGGTAGTGTAAGATAAACACGTGCATGTGTCTCATTACTTTGAAGCACAGTCACTGCTCCCCAATATAACGAAGAGTCATATTGAAGACCTGGTAGTGTTTGTAATGAGGCAATTGCACGTTCAAGCTTGCTATCTTGGGCTCGTTCATAAAGTTCTGTTAGTTTCATATAGGCTTCATTTGTCACGAAGTCATACGAAACCTTTGATGTTCCTCGTTTACGTGCTGAAGATGAACTACGCGAAGTGTTTCCGTACACCCGTTTGGAACTCTGGTTGTAGGAAGAAGGTGTTTCATTTTGGTTTCTTGAAGGCGCATCAGAATCATCTTCTAGATTCACAGTGTCGTGTTCATTCTCGGTAACAGTCTCAGACTCGGTATTCTGATCCACTCCAGAACCTGGATAGTATCCATCATCGGTTGAAATGTGTTTGCCTCGAAAAAGTCTATCCAATCTGTCGATATCAGTGAGGGGGTGTGCACGGAGCTTTGCAGCATCAGGTATTTCCTAAATTAAAAAAAATATTAATAATAATTTATTTTACTTTAAAAAAAAACTTGATGAGTTATGATGTTCAAAGATTACCTGAATACGATCATTCCACCATTCATCATCCATTTGAATAGATTTTGTGGTCTCGTGAAATGAAACCCCAGTCATACGGCCCAATCGGCGATAAATGTCATACAATTTTTTATAGAATAGAATATATTTTTCAATGGAAGCCATTCTGGATTTTGACCTGTTGCTTCTTGA
>NC_027750.1:57640284-57648700 GCF_000695525.1 Brassica oleracea var. oleracea | reverse complement strand
ATTGCAATCAATCAATGAGATCAAGTTAGGTATGAATGCAATAAGGCCGCACGACCTCGAGATATGATCAAGTCTAGAACAATTAACCTAGCATGCAGTTTCAGATTCAACCGGATTATACAGTTTCAGATTCTATATCAAAACAATCAAGACTAGGTTATAAGGAAACACTTATCCTAACAGGTGGTTTCAGTTTAAAACAAGCAAAACAATTTCAATTCATTCAGATTCGAGTTTAAACAATCTTAGCAACAGTTCTAGGTGATCAAAACAATCAATGAAGATTCAAATTCAAACAATCAAAACCGATTTTCAAATTAGGGTTTAGGGTTTCAAATTTGATCTTAGATCAAAGGGGTTTGATTTGAGATTCAAAACCATTAAAGATTTTGATTTTAATTGATCAATAGATCAATCTCGTTTTAGAGTTTGGGGAATCGAACTTTTGAGGTTCGATTTACTCAATTAGGTTTTGATCTATTACCCTATGGTTTTTATTCATAAAGATTATGATTTTAGGGTTTCATTCTTTATCAAGAAATCCAAATTCGATCATAGGTTCTTAGGTTTCGAATTACCTTTTAACCTTAGATGATTGTTGAATCGGACCACCAAAGGAGTTGAGCCGCGAGCTGGACATGAACGGGACGCGATCGGGGTTTAGGGTACGTCGGATCGCCGGCTAGGGTTAGGGTTTTAGGATTTTTCGATTTGGGTATTAGCTTAGGGATTTAGAGTTTCGTGATGATAACGTGTTATAAATGTAATGGAAAAGTCTATCTTTATTCATAACATAGAGGTTCATTATATAGGAGATTACACCGTCATAGATAAATGGAAAGATTAAAAATCATAATCTCTTGGTTATGAGCCATCCACAATCTGGTTCATAACACCAACGTAATTTTTACGTGGATTCGGGTTTTGATTCGAAATCGAAACCCAAGGACAAGATTGTAAACTTTGCAAATAATATGTAGGAGATTATGTATCAAATAATCTTAATTACTACTTTCTTTGACTAAGTTATGAAAGCTATATACACTTTCTTTTAATCAATTTAGGATTGGACACTATTGAAGTACAAACCGGTAGTCATATATTTGGAGATCATAATGCAGCTATAATATGATTTGCAATAGATTCTTAGAGCATGTACAACTCGAATAAGAATGCTTTCTTTCATTATAACTGGTTCAACATAGTCAATAGGCGCCTCAAGTTTCATTGAAATATTTTTATGTTTAAATGTATGATACATGTTTAAAAAAAAAAACATGTAATTCTTTTTGTTGTCAAAAAGAAGAAAATGTTAGTACCATGCGTAAATCGTATAAAGTTCTTAACAAATGTTTATACCCCGTAATCAGATTCGATCATGCCATTATGCTAATTTGAATTGTTTACCATGCACTTTTCACGTATGCATGCACTGAATAGAGTTAGGACATTTTCTCCAAAGAATTACGATGACATTGCCACATAAAGTTTACATCATTACACAACTGATAAACAAAATTAGGTATTTCTTACCCTTTTACAAAATCAGATCTGATGAGGACCTCAAGTCAGTAGCTGGACCACCAACTCATGAGATCAACCATACAAGCTACATTGGCGCTAGCAGCGACATAGGTGCACTCCAAGAAGGATATGTTTGCAACCATGAGGAATTTAACCGTGAAACCAGTTGCTATAGATTCTCAACTCAACCAGAGCACGCAGCGAATTGGTTTCATACCAAAAGGATTAATGGTTTAGGAGATATGCAAGTTACAAGTCAGACTATCTACACTGCATCCGAATTGGTTCTAATTAAGGAAAGTAATTCTTTGCTTAAGGAGTGTGCAACTCAAACTCATGTGTTGAAACCAGGAGATCATTCATTACATCTAAGAGCAGTGGGAGAGTTTCTACCATGCACCAGCAGCCACATGATCAAGATGAATCCCTTATTTGTCAACTTACCTTACATGGATGCATTCACACTTGGAGTTATTGAAGACCAACGGCTCTTTCCCCTTCTGTTCAGGCACGAATTAGAGACTATCCAGACATCAAAGGAGATCCCAAGGATGCATTTCTTTCTGCCCAAACGCACAAGATACAAGGAGAGAAGACAACTTCCATACATGGACAGATTCTGCACCAACTAAGTCCAACGGCTAGTTTTTCACTTATTATTTCTTTCCAAGTTATTCTTTTAGGCATTTGTGTTCTTTTCTATTTAAACTGAGCTAAGTCTCATTTGTAAATCACCCTTGCACGAAATTAATAAAGTATTATTCAGTTTACAAAGTTTGCCTATGTTTTGTTCAATTAGTCTTTAGGTGGATTCCTTTAGATTTCTTGTTCGTTTGCTTGTCTCCTTCGTTTGTGGATTCATTCTAGGATACAAGTGTAGGTCTCTGTCTTTGTGTGGATTCACATAGGTGCAGGCTTCTGGTCTTATCAAATGGATACTTCCGCAACCCTTTGTGGCGACAATCGACCCATTCAAGCTTGACAACTCTTGTTGCTTTGTGATCTAGCCTTTGTCAGCTTAGGCTTGTATCAAGATCCCAGTTGATCATTTGTTTTGAACTATACTCCCATAAGTATAATGCATAGATACATTTTAATAACAATAATCTCTTTTCTAAATTTAAATAAGAGGATGGTTATAGAATCCTCTTATTTAGAAAATTAAACAACCATTTGATCAAGTGCAAAGACACATTTTCTTTTTGAGAACCTGTAGTTTCTAACATGTTCCATGATTCGGGTTAGGCCTGGGCGTTCGGGTACCCGTTGGCGTTCGGATCGGGTTTTTCGGATTTTGGTTCTTTTTTATAACACCTCCTAGGTCCCATTCTAGTAAATTTGCAAGTACGGGTCGGGTTCGGATATAACACATCGGGTTCGGGTCGGTTTTGTATTACATCTAGGGATGTTAA
This sequence comes from Brassica oleracea var. oleracea, assembly GCF_000695525.1. NCBI lineage: Eukaryota > Viridiplantae > Streptophyta > Magnoliopsida > Brassicales > Brassicaceae > Brassica > Brassica oleracea. The sequence continues at coordinate 57,645,764 of NC_027750.1, read as the reverse complement.
CATGGGTAATTACCCATGGGTTTACCCAAACCCACTAATAATGGGTTGGGTTTTTACTCATCTAAGATTAATTGGGTCAACCATGAGTATTAATTTTAAAACCCATATTTATGTTGGGTAAATACAAAATGGTAATGGTGTACCCATGGGTTTCCAATTATATATATAGATTTTCACCATTTTAATTAAATTATATAAAATTTGCAAAAACGTTTTTTTTCGTCAGAACCAAAAAATAAAATTTTCCGCCAAAACCGTAAAATAAATTTTCTCACAAAAACCAAAACCAGTTTTCCCGCCGAAACTGAAAAATAGAGTTTTTCTGCCAAAACCACCTAACCGAGTTTTCCCGCCAAAACCATAAAACTAAGTTTTCCGCCAAAACCAAAAAAACCGAGTTTTCCCGCCAAAACCGCAAAACTGAATTTTCCCGCAAAAACCGTATAATCGATTTTTTCCGCTAAAATCCCAAAATCGAGTTTTCCGACTGAAAACCGCAAAATCGAGTTTTTCCGCCAAAACAGCAAAAGGTGTTTTCCCGCCAATACCGTAAAACCCAATTTTCCCGCCAAAGCGATTTTTCCCGCCAAAACCGAAAAACCGAGTTTTCTCGTCAAAATAAAAACGAGTTTTCCGGTCAAAATAAAAATGAGTTTTTTCGCCGAAACCGAAAAACCAAGTTTTCCCGCCAAAACCGAAAAACCAAGCTTTCCCGCCAAAACCGAAAAACCGAGTTTTCCCGCCAAAACCAAAAAATCGAGTTTACCCGTCAAAATAAAACCAAGTTTTCCCGCCGAAACCGAAAAATCGAGTTTTCCCGCCAAAAACGAAATACCGAGTTTTCCCGCCAAAAACGAAAAACCGAGTTTTCCCGCCAAATCCGAAAACCGAGTTTACCCGCCAAAACCGCAAAACCGTGTTATCCCGTTAAAATCAAATACGAGTTTTCCCGCTGAAACCGAAAAATAGAGTTTTTCTGCCAAAACAACAAAACCGAGTTTTCCCGCCAAAACCATAAAACTAAGTTTTCCGCTAAAACTGAAAAACCGAGTTTTCCCGCCAAAACCGCAAAATTGAATTTTCCCGCAAAAACCGTATAATCGATTTTTTCCGCTAAAATCGCAAAATCGTGTTTTCCGACTGAAAACCGCAAAATCGAGTTTTCCCGCCAAAACCGCAAAATTTTTTTTTTTTCCCGCCAAAACCGAAAAACCGAGTTTTCCTGCCAAAACCGAATAACCGAGTTTTCCCGCCAAAACCAAAAAATCGAGTTTTCCCGTCAAAATAAAACCAAGTTTTCCCGCCGAAACCGAAAAACCGAGTTTTCCCGCCAAAAACGAAAAACCGAGTTTTCCCGCTAAAACCAAAAAACCGTGTTTTCCCGCCAAAACCGAAAAACCGAGTTTTCCTGCCAAAACCGAATAACCGAGTTTTCCCGCCAAAACCAAAAAATCGAGTTTTCCCGTCAAAATAAAACCAAGTTTTCCCGCCGAAACCGAAAAACCGAGTTTTCCCGCCAAAAACGAAAAACCGAGTTTCCCGCCAAAAACGAAAAACCGAGTTTCCCGCCAAAAACGAAAGACCGAGTTTCCCGCCAAAAACGAAAAAACCTTGTTTTCCCGCCAAATCCGAAAACCGAGTTTTTTCGCCAAAACCGCAAAACCGAGTTTTCCCGTTAAAATCAAAAACGAGTTTTCCCGCCAAAACCACAAAACCGATTTTTCCTGCCAAAACCGCTAAACTGAATTTTCTAGCAAAAACCGTAAAACCGAGTTTTTCCGCAAAAAAATCGCAAAAAGATTGTTCCCGCCAAAATCGAAAACAGGTTTCCCGCCAAAATCTAACAAATTTTCCCGCCAAAACCGTAAAAACAAGTTTTTCTGCTAAAACCGCAAAAACGAGGTTTCCCGCCAAAACTAGAAAGATTATTTTTCCCGCAAACCGCAAAAATCGAGTTTTCCAACCAAAACCACACAAAAAAAATTATCGACAAAAAAACGCAAAAAGAAAATTTTCTGCTAAAACCACAAAAACAACTTAACAAGTTTTCTATAAAATTGCAAAATCTTGTTTATATATTAAAGCTCACATTAATGATATTAATATTTTACATGATCTTCAGAGTAAATAAGATAATACTTTGGGTACCCACGGGTAAACCTATACCATATTGGGTTATTTTCTTGGTTTGGATTTCAACCTTGATGTTTCTGGGTTTTTGCAGGTTAGGTATAAACTTGGTTGGGTTATTTGTGGGTTGGGCTGGGCTGTGATTCACATCATAGAACCCATAAAATAATCATATATCATTCGGATTCGGGTTATATCGGATCAGTACGGATATACCCGAAATAAAATCTAAAATTTAAAAGTAAAACATAAGAAATATATATTTATTTATATATAATTAAGTATTTAAGGTAGTTATTTAAATTTTAAATACTTATTGTTAGATAACATATCAAAATAAATATGAAATTGAATATTTGAAGTATATATTCATGTTTCATATAATTATATTGTATATTATTTTGGACATTCGAATCGGTTTCTTCGGATATTTTTTTGGATTTTTCGGGTTTTTCGGTTTTTCGGGTTACCCGTTCAGGTTCGGTTAATGACACTTCGGGTTTGGATATGTTTTGTACCACCTTACAAGACCCTTTCGGATATTTTTTACACTTCGGAACGGATACAGATCGGGGTTTTTGGTTCGGGTTCGATTCGGATTTCGGGTTTTTTGGTTCGGATTCGATTCGGATTTCGGGTTGCGGATATTATGCCCAGGCCTAATTCTGGTGCTGGAGCACTAATCGTCGTGTCTCTGAAGATGATATCGAAGAAGCTTCCAAAGCCCTTATTGATGTATGTCGGTATGTGCCCAATCTAAGTAATTTAATCGCACTGAGGAGAGTACTTCTATTGCGTTGCCAAGATGGTTTATTTCATTTGGCTATGGTTGTAGTTTTTATTTCATTGATCGTTTTTAATAACGAAGTTCGTCTATTGATTCTCTAGAGTTGAATAATTGTCAAGCTACTACGATGCAAAACCAATATATCAATATTTAGTTCATTAACATGAGTTATGAACTAATAAGTTCACAAGGTCCATCCCATGGGACGAGACCCACTAGGCCACTAATATACTCTCACATTATTTACAGGAATTATTAGAAGACAGAAACATGGGACAATAACTTGTGAGTTTGCTACTCTGAACATTAATACACCTTGTAACCACAGACTGCCATACATGCGTGAAAGCATTCACGAAATTTTTGAAACAGAGGATATGCTAAACGAGTTAGAGCATCTTTATCCCTAAAACCCCATTTGGGGTTTTTATTATTTTTCTTTTTCTGATTTAAAAAAAAAAAAATTAAAATCGAATCAATCGTGGGCCGCCACGTGTCAGTGGAACCCGCGAACAGTGCAAAAGACGTTCCTTATTTCGTGAGTTTTGGCAACGTTTCTTGTTGTTTTGTGGGGCCCACACCAACTTTTTTTTGTTAAAAACCCTCCCGAAATACTTGGGAAAAAGATGCTATATTAAAAGCCTTAGAGCATCTTTATCCCTAAGGTTTCTTATTTATTTTTTTTTTCTGATTAAAAAAAAAATTAAAAAGCGCACCAATGGTGGGTCGCCACGTGTCGGTGGAACCCGTGAACAGTACAAAAAACACACAACACACGTCTCTTATTTTGCACACTTAGCATACGGTTTTTTTCTGAAACGTGGTCCCCCCCTCTTTAGAGACGCTCAAAAGTGAGCAATAAAGATGCTCTTAGATGTCAAAAAAAGTTAGATACGGTACATGTAACACCCCCGAACCGTCCTAGACATATGGTCGACCAACCGGCCAACAATCAAACAAGAACATGACCGATCGACCTTCCAACACCCAGGGTTAGAGATGAATGAGCCAACCGGCCAGCCAACAATCAAACAAGAACATGACTGACCGTCCAACCCAACACCATGGTCCGGAAGTGCTACGTGACGGGTTAGGGACGATCCGGTCAGAGTCACAAAATTTACTACATGACCTCGACCAGTTCATCCACTAACTCGTCCCGCTGCGCCAAGGCACAAGGCTTTGCAACCCGTACCTAGAGTAAGCGTTTTCCGTTAGATCAAGGCCTAAGGCTTTTCAACCCGTACTTCGAACAAACCGTTACTAAGTTAGAATTGGCCTCATGTCATGATCTAGCTTCAAGTAACGGGAACCTGCATTAAAACAAGTCAACAACCAATCTCTAGTTAACCATATATACACTTCAGTTCAGTACTCATGTAGTGTTAGACACTTAGATTATACAAGTATCATTAACTGGTTGACCAACAATCATACAAGAACATGATTGGCCACCCAATGATACCGCATAGCTTTAATATCCACCACCCTTCACAAGCAATCCTTCAAACACATACATGCCAACGTCAGGCATACACTAACCAAATACACACCAAGCCTAATCCGGTACCTAAACCAGACTTAGGACTTGATATCAGAACCTCCAAACAAATCAATCAACAACCACAACCACAACAATAATAAGATAGTAACTACCAATGACTCGATCTTACTCGTAACACCGTCTATTGGTGCTACATTAACTCGAGGGTTCCATAACCCTCTACGACACACTAACACAACACTCTAACCTAGGCCATGGTGACTTCGTGTTCCTCCTCTCTATCGGAAATATCCTATCTCCCTACCACAAAGGCCAGAAGAAGGAACTTTAAACCGACTGCGGCCCACAGTCCTTCGGGTCATCGCGCGACAGCCCACAGTCCTTCGGATCACTGCCACGTTACACCGTCGTGTAATACTCAGCCATAGGACATGACCCCGTTCGTCTGAGTCTTCCCGATCCAGCGAATAAGGGGTTTCCTTGAACCCGCTGGGTACGAGGCCGAGGAAACACTAATCACCCCTAAACAAGCCTAGTATGGGCGGGTTACGCACATACTGTCGGCAACACACACAACACAAACTCAATATAGAACCTAACCTAGAGATAAAGTTCCAGATGCTAACTAGACACTCGACTCCACAAGAGTAACCAATAGTACCAGTAATCCGGCCTATATGGCCTAAGACCACTAAAACCAACAATTAAATAATAATATCAATACTAAACAACTCAATCAATCCGTTACCCAAATAGTTTGGTCTCCTGCTATGACACTATCTTTAAAGATAACGGGAACCTGCACTCAACCATATCAACACACAAGAATAGAAAACATGATGCATCCTAGCCCTAGTCCTAGTCAGGTTATTAACTCAGTCTTAATTCCATTCATCTCAGCTTAGCCCATGCTAAACTGAGTCCGGTTACATAAATAAAATAACCCTAAGGACTCTACCATTCAATAGCGTGATCATTCTAATCTATATGCGACTCGATCTACCCTAAATTCCAAATGGAATTCACACAAAACCAACTCACAGTGTTCTAGGCGAGAAG
>NC_027750.1:57616634-57640279 GCF_000695525.1 Brassica oleracea var. oleracea | reverse complement strand
AATAGCGTGATCATTCTAATCTATATGCGAGTTGATCTACCCTAAATTCCAAGTGGAATTCACAGAAAACCAACTCACAGTGTTCTAGGCGAGAAGCAGCTGGTTGATCGGAGAGGACTTAGCCAAAACCCAAGATGAACATCTTGACTGGACTGGACTTAACTGATCTCGACTTCGACACACCTCGGCTTCACCATGAAGAAACTGACAGGCCTCAACAGACTGATCTGGACTCGGACAGAACCTCCTTTAGCTTCTAGACAGTTCTTCGGACTTCCCGGTGGAGTATCGAGCAGAACTTCGACTGATCTGAACCCGTAGACTTGAACTAACTCCGGACAGCACTTTCGCTTGATCATCAAAGGAACTGACTGGCCTGGACGAATTCATTTGGACAGAACCTTCCCTAGACGCGGACTCGAAATCAGTAGAGAACTGACCTCTAAAACTCTCTAAAACTCTCGAAATAGCTCGGAATCACTTGCTTTCTTTTTCTACTTTTCTCTCACGTTTTTAACTTATTTTTGGACAGGTATGGATGTGAAGAAATGAGCTGAGGTCGTGGGGTATTTATAGAAGACAGCAACCAATCAGTTTTAGGTTGGTGGCAGCCCGTGTGTCGCTTTGCGGCTCCGGACGCATGCGCGGCGGCACCTCGTGCTCCACATGGCTGGCTTTCCGGCAAATTTCTGATCCGTGATCCATCCTTAATATTTTTCCGCTCCCGTTCTGATGAGCTGAATATTTTTAATAAACTCCAAAACTGACGGAAAATATTTCCCGAGCCTCCGGCTTCCCCGAGAAATTCCATAATACTGAAATTAGGGTTTTCCTCCAATTCTGGGTTTTCCCATCGTGCTTCGACCCCGTCTTGCTTAAGTCACATCCTGCTTGATTCCCGTCCTGCTTCCAACTTACTATGTCTCCGGAGTAATATTTTACTGATAACTGATACGAAGTTTTGCGGAAAGCTTCGTCCTGAAGAAACGTCATTATTCTAAACCGTCGAGCTTCTAAACCGTCGTGCTTCCAAAAATGTGATGCTTCCAAAACGTCGTTCTGATCAGTGTAAGACATCTTCTAACTATGGCCGAGCAACTTATTCGACTCATAGTTCACTCACAATCACTTCTTCGACCACCACGTACTTTAAAACTTCTCGATCGATCCTTATCACCCGCGACTCGACCACCACAATGATACTCGACCATTCTCTTCTTCTTTTTTTTTTTTTTTTTTTAACGGTTCTACAGTACAGTTCAGTAGGACATGATCTTTGACGCATATCTCATTACAATCTGATACACTTATAAAGTTGCACACTATCACAGCAATTCATTAAGTTGGAAATTAAACCTGAAAAAGAGAATTAAAATCTTGATACATAAAATGCTCTTTAAAATTAAGAAAAATATAGAAATATAAATTACTACGTGTAAAGAAAACAAACAAAAATCATTATTTTAATATGTCCAAAATGTAATTTTATAGTTAAACTAAGTCAGTAATTAAAAAGACAAAATAAAAATTATTAACAGTTAAAAGATCATATTATATGCTAAGAAAAATATAATATCAAATTATGACGATTAAATTATCGGATGTTCTTTTTAAAAATTTTTTAGAAGAATTAATTTTTGGAATAATATGAAAGACCGGAAAAAGAGAATTATGTTGTTTCAGTCATTTAAGTATTTAACATATAGCTTATAATCAAACCGGTCGGTTACCGAATTGAACCGGTTATTACAATAAACAAGCAAACCGACTCTACCTCCGAGCTCCTTTATAAGCCACTTAAACTCACAAGTCCCTCTCATTCTCCGCGTCTCATCCATTCGTCGCGCTCTCTCTCTGCTCTGTTCAAAGATGGAGAACAAACAGGACCAGCCTTACATTGATCACGACGAGGAGATTACACAGGAGGACGCATGGACCGTCATCTCAGCCTACTTCGAAGAGAAAGGTCTCGTTCGTCAGCAGATCGATTCGTTCGATCGGTTTATTCAGAACACTATGCAAGAAATCGTCGTTGAGTCGTCTGATATCGAGATCCGATCTGCATCCCAGCACAATCCTGGCCACCAATCCGATTTCGCCGAGGTTCTCTAGGGTTTTGAATTTTTGTTGCAACTAGTGTTTGCCTTATAGAGTAACGGATAATCATTGAAGCTCAAATCAGGTTTAACACTAAGTAATTGTGTGTTGGTATCTTATTTGCTGCACCTCTGCGCGTGACTATTTTTCCTGCAAGCTATGTATTTTAGTTTGTATAGGTTCGTTGCAATAAGTCTCTGCCATTCTCGAGTATCTGATCACTTTTGTATTCTATGCTTGAGCTCTTCGTGTTCTCAAGGTGTATTTTTTTTATAAAAAAAAGGATCTTAGAGTGTCTTTCAGTATTTTTTTTGACGCTCAGATCATTTTTGGCACTAGGAGAATGTGTTTTAGAAATTGATGAAAATTTTATTTTCTTGCAGACAATCTACAATATTAGTTTTGGACAGATTTATGTGAGTAAACCCATGATGACGGAGTCTGATGGAGAGATGGCCACCTTGTTCCCTAAGGCTGCAAGGTTGAGAAACCTCACCTACTCGGCTCCTTTGTATGTCGACGTTTGCAAGACAGTTATTATGAAAGGGCATGATGGGGAGGAAGTTACGGAGACTCAGGATTTTACCAAAGTTTTCATTGGAAAGGTCTGTGAACTTTGTTTTTGTGCAATATTATATAAGCGGCTTGCTTCTCCTATACGGTTCTGACTCTAGATATGTTTTCTTCCTTCTTTGATTTTTTTTTTTTAACTGTAGGTTCCCATCATGCTTCGGTCTAGTTACTGTACCTTGCATCAGAATTCGGAGAAAGATTTGACAGAGCTTGGAGAATGTCCTTATGATCAGGGAGGATACTTCATTATTAATGGCAGTGAAAAGGTTCTGATTGCTCAAGAGAAGATGAGTACGAACCATGTTTATGTGTTCAAGAAGAGACAGCCGAATAAGTACTCGTATGTCGCTGAAGTCCGTTCCATGGCGGAAACCCAAAATAGACCTCCGAGCACAATGTTTGTGCGTATGCTCTCTGGCTCGAAAGGGGTAAGAGAAAGCTCTATTTGAGTTTCTTTAGATTCTAAGATAATGTTAAATGGATGGATGCAGGGTTCATCTGGACAGTATATTCGATGTACTCTTCCATATATCAAGAAAGAAATTCCTATTATCATAGTATTTCGTGCATTGGGGTTTGTTGCCGATAAGGACATATTGGAACGTATATGCTATGAGTTTGGAGATACTCAGATGATGGAGTTGCTCAGGCCTTCCTTGGAAGAAGCTTTTGTGATTCAAAGTCAGCAGGTAAACCATTGATCCTACGTACATTTGGTTAATATTATGTTTATTCTGGCTCTTCTGTTGTTGGGAGAATTAATCCTGATGATTTTCGTATTCCTTCAGGTTGCCCTTGACTATATTGGAAAACGTGGTGCGCCTGTTGGTACACCCAAGGACAAGAGGATAAAGTATTATATATATATTCTAAAACCAATTAAGTTGGCATTATGATCTATGATATCAACTATTGAGATGTTGATACTGGAGGTTTGCAATATTATCATTGCAGGTATGCAAGAGATATCCTTCAGAAAGAAATGTTTCCTCATGTAGGAGTTGGGGCTTTTGAGACGCCAAAAGCTTACTACTTCGGGTACGTATTCAGCTCACTCGTGTTCTTTGAGTTTCATAGTGCTTTGTGTTTCTCATATTATGCAGTAACCCTCAGGCTTATCATACACCGGCTGCTGCGTTGTGCACTTGGCCGAAATCCAGAAGATGATAGGGATCATTATGGCAACAAAAGGCTGGATCTTGCTGGTCCTTTACTTGGAGGGCTGTTTAGAATGGTTTGTTACCAGTCCAGATGCATTATTGAAAAACAAAATAAGAACTTAAGTATCATTTTAGTTTATCTCTTACTGACTAAGCATCTTCTTTAAATGCAGCTTTTCAGAAAGCTGACGAGGGACGTGAGATCTTATGTTCAGAAGGTCTTTTAATAGTTGCTCGTTCTTAAACACAGGACTTCAATTCTAGTTTGTTAGTCTGTGTTTGGAAGTCTGATTCATATCGCTTTAACAGTGCGTTGACAGTGGCAAAGAAGTCAATCTTCTGTTTGCCATTAACGCTAAAACAATTACCTCTGGCTTAAAATATGCTCTTGCTACTGGGAACTGGGGCCAGGCAAACGCTGCTGGCACAAGAGCTGGAGTCTCGCAGGTTAGGATTTGTTTCTTCTCTTTTCCAGCTCAAATAATTTCTTGTTATATGCTATTACCTTTACAGTTTCGGTCTATTTATGGTTCATTGCATGATTTACATTGTTCTCAAGTCTTTACTTCCACCAGGTTCTAAATCGGTTGACATATGCTTCCACTTTGTCACATCTGAGGCGTCTCAATTCTCCCATTGGGCGTGAAGGTAAAAAGCCTTGGTTTTTTCAGACATTTCTACTTTGTCTCAGCTTATCTGCTAGTGCAGTTGGTGTAGTGTATTTTAGTCAGGGTTCATTTTATTATCCACATCCTTGCAACTTAGGTTCACCTGTAGTTCTGGTTTTTATACTTGAATGTTAATGAATTTTTATATGCCAGGAAAATTGTCAAAACCAAGACAACTGCACAACTCACAATGGGGTATGATGTGCCCTGCTGAAACACCTGAAGGACAGGTACAGTTTGTTGCATTTATAGAAATAAAAATATTTTGGGTTTCATTTTAGTTCCATTGCTTATTGTGGATTTGCTTTGCCAGGCTTGTGGTCTAGTGAAAAACTTGGCGCTCATGGTCTACGTTACAGTTGGGTCAGCTGCTTCTCCCATCTTGGCAATTTTGTCAGATTTGGGAACTGAGAATCTTGGGGTCTGTAGCACTAAACAGTCAGTTTCTTACTCAATTTCTGCCACTTCGTTTCATGTGTGTACTCAAGGCCTTGACTTGATTGTAGGAAAGCTCTCCATCAGTTATACTCCAAGCTACAAAAATCTTCGTCAATGGAAAGTGGGTTGGAATTCATCGAATTCCTGACATGTTGGTTAGAACGTTGAGACTTTTGAGGAGAAGGGTAAGCATGCAGTTTATTTCACATTTTAGTCAATAAATTGCTACTTTTGTGCAAGTGATGTATTAATTTTCCTCTTGCAGAATGATATTAACACTGAAGTTAGCGTTGTTAGAGATATTCGTCTGAAAGAGCTCCGGATATACACTGACTATGGTCGCTGTAGTCGTCCCTTGTTTATTGTGGATAACCAGAGACTCTTAATAAAGAAGAAAGATATATATGCTCTGCAACAAAGGGTAAAGTTATAGTCTTCTGTTCTCAAAGTACGTTTTGTTATAACTTCAGTGTACCAATACTCGTTTTCATAAGCCAGGTAAGTGCAGAAGAAGATGGTTGGCATCAACTACTTGCAAATGGGTATATAGAATATATAGACACAGAGGAAGAGGAGACTACTATGATATCTATGACTATCAATGTGAGTATTTGAAAATTGAAGATGTGAATAAATGCACTTTTGGGGGCACTCATTGGCACAGGAAACTCACCCTTAATTTCGTTTCAGGATTTGGTTCATTCTAGGCTCTTCCCGAAGAGGCATATTCTGACACTTACACACATTGTGAGATTCACCCTTCTTTGATATTGGGCGTGTGTGCTTCAATCATACCATTTCCTGACCATAATCAGGTTTCGCTCTCTTTAATTGACCTATCTATGAGAAGCAATTTAGGTATGTTAAAAGTCAAATTTATGCTAACTACCAAGTGTACCTTTCCTGCCACTTTTGATGAATTAGTCACCCCGTAATACATACCAATCTGCTATGGGAAAGCAAGCTATGGGAATATATGTCACCAACTACCAATTCCGCATGGTATGTTTTGTGGTCTCTTTCTGCCATCTCTTGTAATAACACTACAATGCTTTAATGATACTAATATAATTGTTCTGTCAACCAGGATACCTTAGCCTATGTTCTATATTACCCTCAAAAGCCTCTGGTCACCACAAGAGCTATGGAGCATCTTCACTTTAGGCAACTTCCAGCAGGAATTGTGAGTTATTTTGCTTTAAGTCTTTCAGAATCCAGCTTTTACTCGTCTCTCAATTCTCCCGGACGTTTTTTTCTTCGTCTTGTGTAGAATGCTATTGTTGCCATTTCTTGCTATTCTGGATATAATCAAGAAGATTCTGTCATCATGAATCAGTCTTCAATAGATCGTGGTTTCTTTCGATCCTTGTTCTTTCGGTCTTATAGGTGAGTATACTTGTGCACATTTGCTTTAGGTCTTTCCACTTTATTTATACTGCAATGTTTCTCCTGGCAGAGACGAGGAGAAAAAAATGGGGACCCTTATCAAAGAAGACTTTGGGCGCACTGGTAAGACACTTGCGGTTCATATTTTCTGTGCTGCTTTTTGTTAGTGGAGTTTATTAACACTTAGAAATTCTCCTTCAGGGTATGCGACATGGTTCTTATGAGAAACTGGATGATGATGGTCTCGCACCTCCTGTAAGTAAATGATTTATTGTTCCTTTAATGGTTATATATTTGATATGATTAGGCGACTAGTGCTAGAGAGCGTATCATATGATTATTTTTAATCTTTTGTGGTATAGGGTACCAGAGTTTCAGGTGAAGATGTAATCATTGGGAAAACCACTGCAATATCCCAAGACGAGGCTCAAGGACAAACATCACGATACACCAGACGTGATCACAGTATAAGCTTGCGTCATAGTGAAACTGGCATGGTGGATCAGGTAACTTCAGAAACGATGAATCTGATAATATTTTATTTAAACGAGGAGCTGGGGTTCTGGAAGTTCTCTAATTTTTTCAACTTGTGAACACTTCTTGTAGGTGTTATTGACCACAAATGCAGATGGTTTGAAGTTCGTGAAAGTGAGGGTTAGGTCCGTTCGTATTCCTCAAATTGGAGACAAGTTCAGTAGTAGACATGGTCAGAAGGGAACTGTTGGCATGACATACACACAAGAGGACATGCCTTGGACGATTGAAGGAGTTACTCCTGATACAATCGTGAATCCACATGCTATCCCGTCTCGGATGACAATTGGACAGCTAATTGAGTGTATTATGGGAAAAGTGGCAGCTCAGATGGGTAAAGAAGGAGACGCCACTCCCTTTACAGATGTCACGGTAACTTGCATTTTATTCCTTGGCTCCTTGTTTAGTTGTGACTTGGGTATAAATCTGACGCATTGTGGTGTGTCTTTAGGTGGACAATATAAGCAAAGCTCTCCATAAATGTGGGTACCAAATGCGTGGATTTGAGAGAATGTACAATGGCCACACAGGCAGACCACTCCCAGCGATGATATTCATTGGACCAACCTATTACCAAAGGTTTGAAGCATATGGTTGATGACAAGATCCACTCTCGTGGACGAGGTCCTGTGCAAATCTTAACAAGACAACCGGCTGAAGGACGATCCCGTGACGGTGGACTGCGTTTTGGAGAAATGGAGCGAGATTGCATGATTGCTCATGGTGCTGCTAGCTTTTTGAAAGATAGGCTGTTTGATCAGAGCGATGCGTATAGGGTACATGTGTGTGAAACCTGTGGGCTCATCGCCATTGCAAATCTGAAGAATAATACTTTTGAATGCAGAGGTTGCAAGAACACAACAGATATTGTTCAGGTAAGGTTTCAAAATTGTGTGTGTTTTTAATCTCGTTAATGCTCATTTGTGTGATGGCATGTTATCTACTTATCTTTGACAGGTTCACATACCATATGCTTGCAAATTACTGTTTCAAGAGCTTATGTCAATGGCGATTGCGCCACGGATGCTTACTAAAGACGTGAAGTCAGCTAAAGGCAGGAAGTGAGGAGCTTCCTTTTTCTCTTTGGCTCTCGTATCTCTGTGACAAAACTACAACTCAAACTTGTGTATCGTTCATCATTCAACTGAAACTAGAAACTAGAGAGGTATATGTTTACCCAAAAAAAAAAAAAACTAGAGAGGTATATGATACTGTAGAAATTATTATATTCACTTGTCAATGAATCCGTGACTTCACCAAACCTCTTTTTGTCATCATCATTCACTCCTAAGCACGCTAAGGTATAAGCTCTCTACCCTCAAACTCTATCTCCTTATTGCTTTCCATGAGTCCTTTTAAACATTTACCATTCCTCCTCCAAAAGTCAGCGTCTACCTCCACGGACACGGAATAGCATATGGTAACCAATGAACCATTTGCTATAGTTTGAAAAAGTCCCTTTTATCATGATATCATCATCTGATTCTGAGTCCTCGTTTCCCCTTGCTCATATACTGGTTGTTGGTAACATCTGACTCCGAGTCTTGCAGGATCTTAATATCTCTGACAATGGTCTCGCAGGGGCAGTAGGTATAGTAAAAAACAGGTTCAGCTAGCTGTTACTGGCGGCAGAACATGGAGAGAATCTCCCTAGGGAGTGGACGTCTCCAACTAGACTTTGTAGTGAATGGAAAAGGCAAATGCGCAGCGATTAATGCTTCGAAGGAGAGTTTATAGATTCCATTAGGAGAGACACCAGACCATTTAAAGAAGATATATGTTTTGTCCCACAAGTTAAGAGTTTCTAAGAGAGATATTTAAAGAAGATAACCAACATTCTGCGATCATTAGGGTTTCTGAGAGAAGAATACTACTTAAGTTCTCAGTCTCACTGAGTTAAAAAACGGTAAATCCAAAGGAGACGATACAGAGATCATACAGACAAAACATAGAGATGAAGACATGAAACCGAAGGACATGAGTGAAAAGCAAAGTTCTTTAATCAAGGATACAACTTAATACTCTGTTCCAAATTTATATTTATTTATTTAATGATTTTTAATTATGAAGAAATATTGTAATTCAGGAAACTATTGATTGAGTAGTGTGTTGTTCAAGGCTTTGACTTTGAGCCCAATGGTCATGTTCAGAGTCCAGAGTCCAAGACAAGTCCCCAAACTAATTACATTTCAAATCGTTTTAGTAACACCACAATCCTTTCAAGATTTTAATTCTCTCTCAGCAATGAAAATAAACAATGTAAATGCACAAGGAAACCTTTGGATCCTTATTATTTTGCAGGGTCATTTGTAAAGATTGCCTCAGACTTCTTCATCTTTGCCATTGTAGAAGTGTCTAAAAACACATGAAAAGTCCTTTGTCTCATGCCCATCCTCGCACATCTTCTTGTAACTGCAAAAACAATACCAAACGCTGAAGAGATATGCACATAATCTTCATTAAAAAGAGTACTGCTCTTGAAAAGTACTCACATTTCGTGTGCTTTGGATATCAGTGCGCTTTTGTGTCCAACTTCTTCAGCTGAGGCTGCTGCTAAGTTTAAGTCTTTAGCCTGCATTTTGAAATAACCAAATAGACTTGTGTGACAAAAGAAATGTGCTTTAGCGAGATTTTGGGACCAACAACATACAAGGACTTGGTAAGAAACTGACCATAAGTTTGGAGGCAAAACCGCCGTTGTAATCTCTTGAAGAGGGCACACCTTCCATTACTCCTGGAACTGGATTATATTTGTCGCTGCGGTTTTAAGCATATAGGAATGAAGTCAAGAGTTTGAATGGCAGCTACTAAAAATTTGAAGCTGCTATTTCATTTACTGACCTACTCCAACATCGGCCACTAGATGTGTTTAATACATCAGTTAAAGTGGTGGCAGATAGTCCAAGTGACTGACCAAGAGCTAAAGCTTCTGAAGTACCCAGCATACTCACGGCCATTGCCAAATTGTTACATATCTTTGCAGCCTAAGTTTGAGAACAGAAACAGGTTATGTAATGATGAATGCAGAAGAACTTCTCAGTCTACATCTAAGAGTGAGCTTACAGATCCATTTCCTGAACCGCCACAGTAGATGGAAGTTCTGCCCATTGACTCGAGTATTGGTCTTGCAGCTAAGTAAGCAACTTTCGGACCTCCAACCTATAAAAACGTGCATTTGAGACATTGGTGCTCTTATAGGAACTGTGCCAAATTTTATGATATACATATATATAGTTAAGAGCATCTAGAAAGGATTTGATTCAAATGATAAGAGAGTAGACAATATACCATGAAAGTAAGTGTAGCAGCTTCTGCAGCAAGAACACCTCCTGAGACAGGAGCATCCAACATTACAGGCTTTTCCCAATTATCTGCACCAAAGATGCTTGGATGTTGAAGTGAAACACTCTCTACTTTTTCACAAGATGCTGTTCATGAACTATTAACTTTGCGTTCAAATCATATCTATACTTTTACCTCTCTTGTATTTTAAATTACAATGGGAAACCGCAAGAGAGATTTTGCGGGTGGTTTGAGGATCAATAGTGGATGAATCTATCAACAAAGCAGGTCTGATAGCGTTGTCTCCATGAAGCAACCCATTTGTTCCTGTGTACACATCCATCACCTACATGCATTACATATATTCTTCATGAATAAACATCAAATCAAGAAGACCACATTTTTGAAGATATACATTTCAACCATCTAATAACCCATCCCAGCATCAGGAGGTAAACTAAACAACAAAAATGTTATCTCTAGCTATTTCCCAATAATGCCATCTAATCATACAAATAGCATAGGAAGATTTTCAAAATTGTACTTCATATTAAACTTTTCCTAAAAGGCAACACAACTTACGTGAGATGAAGAAGGCAACATGGTAATCACAACTTGGCTATCTTGAGCAACTTCGTAAGGAGTTTCTCTAGCGGAGACTCCCATTTCAGTGAACATCTTCATAACATCACGGTTTCTGTGAAACCAAACACAAGTGTTTATGAGCAAAAAAAAAGTTAATCAACGTTTAATCCCAAATAAGAAAATGGATAAAGGATGTTTACATGTCATGAACGGTAACGTTAAATCCAGCTTTAACTAGATTGTTCACCATTCTTGATCCCATGTTTCCAAGTCCTATGAAACCAACATTCTGTAAAAAAAAACAGAGTAAATTGGCACCAACAATTACTGTGAAGTAAAACTATGCGTGTGAGATTATAAAAGGTGAGATCTTTCCTTCAAACTATCTCAAGAAAATCTGGAAAGTAGCAAAGTTTTTCAAAACCCACTAAAGAAACCTCTGAGGCAGAGAGAAAAACTATAAACAAGAATAACCTGGAATTGAGTTGAATGCTGTGATGATGACGAAGAGAACCGGTGAAACCTTGAAAACGACCCAAGGACGAAACTGGTTTTGAATTTGGATATAGAGAGTAAGGCTTGCGCTCTACGAATCGCCATTGATGATACTAAATCACTTCAGACCAAAAAGAGCAGTTAGCAAAATTGAGTCTCAGACGGAACTATCTGTCTTTATCGTAGTCTCATGATCTGATCAATGAGTCATCAAATTTTAGTTTTTGAATTCACTACCCCTTAATTCTTATTTTCTTGCAAAAATTGGTATCTACTTTCAATTGCGTAAGTAAAATCCAAAACAATTGTCTTTTCCTGTTTGTTGACTAGGCGTCAACTATGTAGGGCCCACATCCCTCTACATTTTATCGCTAATAAATGTACGACTGATCGAAATATAAATTACTCTTTTTCTGAATTGTCGCAATAAATTCGTAAGTAATTACTCTCTCTGTAAGTTTTGATACTGCCCTGCGCAATTCAAAGCTTATTTTCCCAATGTGGTCTCAGACTCTGCGCAAGTAAATGACATTTTAACCCTCACTAAAGGCAGAATAGAACCAAAAAGAACAAAACTTATGTTCACCTTACCGACCGAAACTTTAAATTCACTCCATTCTTTATCACGAATTAAAATGACACATAGATTATTAATTAAAAAATATTAAATTAAATAAAAAATAATTACAAAAAATAAAAACACTAATTTTAATGACGCTAACACTTCCAGCGAAACCATAAACCCTAAATCATAAATTCTAAACCTTATACTTAAATTCTAAACCTAAATCCAAACCCCTAAACCTTAATCTTAGATCCTAAACCCAAATTATATACCTTAAACCCAAAAATATACTATAAACCTAAACTTTATACCCTAAATCCAAGTCTTAGACCATAAACCCAAACCGTAAACCTTAACCCAAACCCTATAGCATCTAAGTTTGGGGTTTACCGTTTGGGTTTTAGGTCTAGAATTTGGGTTTAGGGTATAGGTTTTGGGTTTAGGATTTACAGTTTGGGTTTAGGATTTACCGTTTGGGTTTAGGATTTATCGTTTGGACTTATGGTTAAGGTTTTGGGTTTACGGTATATAATTTGGGGTTAAGATTTACGGTTTGAGTCTAGGATCTAAGACTTGAATTTAAGGTATAGAGTTTAGGTTTATAGTTTAGTTTTTGGGTTTAGGGTATATAATTTGGGTTTAGGGTCTAGGATTAGGGTTTAGGGTATAGGTTTTGAGTTTAGGGGTTTGGATTTGAGTTTAGAATTTAGAATATAGGGTTTAGAATTTAAAATTTAGGATTTAAGATTTAGTTGGAAGCGTTAGCATCGTTAAAATTAGCGTTGCTGAAATTAGCGTTTTTATATTTTATAATTATTTTTTATTTAATTTAATATTTTTTAATTAATAATATATGCGTCAGTTTGAGTGGTTCTTTTAAGTTGGGATTTACTGAATCTAAAGATTAAGTTATGTCCAACAAAAAATCATACTCCCTCCGTTCTTAAATGATAGACTTTTTAGTATTTTCACATATATTAAGAAAACACATTAAACTACCGTAATAAATGTATTGTTTTCTGTAATTTTCAATTTTCAATAACTTTTAACCAATAGTAATTCAATAAACTCAATTAATTTTCTTGAAGTTTACAATTTTATCATAGAAAACACAAAAAATACATCTTTCTGAAATAAAATTTTTTTATAAAAAGTCTATCATTAAATAACTGAGGTAGTATATGGGATAAAACCCTTTCGCGTCCACTCACTCAGTTAAAAGCTTTGTAGATTCCTTTGGCGGGTAAATCCCTAATTTTTACATTATTTATTAAAAAAAAACGAATATTTCTCCCGCGGCTCTTTCGTCTTTTACATCTGAAAAGCCTATGGAAAAGTAAATTTAAAACTATATTATTGTTTTTTGAACAAAAAAAAAACTATATTATTGTTTCTTTTCTCGTCAACCAATGAATTATTATTATCTTTTTCTATTTCCTTTTGAGTATTTTTTTTTCTGCTATTTTTCCCCTTCACACGCCTCAAGAGTACCCATTTACACTCTTTACCGAGTCCTTGTCGTTCGTCACTGTCGTACATGAAAACTTGCAATTTTTCTATCACTTTTTTTTTGGTTTCGCCTTCTCTGTTTGGTTCTTAATACTCTTACAGTGTGACATTCAAAGGGTAACCCACAAAGATTCTCACTGGCTCTCAGTCAACTATGCTCAAAACCATATCCAGCACTCCGTAGTTGCAGTGCATGAGCTAAGGAAACAAATTGACTCTGCTTCCACTCCAAGTCTTTGTCTTCCTTCTTCTTCATCTCTCTCGTCATTGTTTTGCAGTGAAAGGTTTCTAATTTATTTTCATTCGGGGTAAGATAAAATTTATTCCTTTCTTATCTCTTTGCCTTGCTTGGTGTTAGATCTTGAAATGGGACCCAATATTGAATAGCCCATTTGTTCATTTATTGTTTCCTTTCAGCTGATTCCCTTCAGTACACGGTTGTCTCTTCTCACTCAATAGCATTTTCATTTTGAATGATTGGGGCTTGAAGCAGGTGAGGTTCCTTAACGTCCTCTTGTTCCTTCTGTGTATTGCTGTTTTGGGGTGAAAGATTTGAACTTTTGTTAGTAACTTTGATGGGTTTTTAAACTAACTTTGGCTCATTAATTTTCCTGTCAGATTTACTAAAGTTCCATGACTGTTCAGTGAGCTGGAAAAGTTGTTGGCTTTCTGCAAAAAGACTGTAGCTTTGTGAGGATGATGAATCTCTCCAGGCTTCTGTTACTATCCATGTTTGTCCTCACCGCAATGGGGCAGCTTCCTTCACAGGACATCATGGCATTGCTTGAATTCAAGAAAAGCATCAAGCATGACCCAACCGGCTTTGTCCTCAACTCCTGGAACGATGAGTCAATCGACCTCAACGGCTGTCCTTCTTCATGGAACGGTATTGCCTGCAACGGTGCCAACGTGGCTAATGTTGTTTTGGATAATTTGAGCTTGTCTGCAGATGCTGATCTCAGTGTGTTCTCCAACTTGACAATGCTTGTCAAACTCTCCATGGCTAACAACTCCATTTCCGGTGTCTTACCGAGTAATCTAGGCAGTTTCAAAAGCCTCCAGTTCCTGGATTTGTCTGATAACCTCTTGTCTTCCTCGCTGCCTAAAGAGTTTGGTAGATCAGTGAGCTTGAAGAATCTCTCTTTAGCTGGTAACAACTTCTCTGGTGAGGTTCCAGAGTCTCTGGGAGGTTTGATTTCGCTTCAGTCTTTGGATATGAGCCGCAACTCCTTCTCTGGACCTTTGCCAAAGTCCTTGACGATGCTGAACGATCTGCTCTACTTGAACCTCTCTTCTAATGGATTCACAGGGAAAATCCCAAGGGGCTTTGATCTAGTTCCGAGTCTTCAGGTCCTTGATTTGCATGGTAACTCATTTGATGGTAATCTTGACGGCGAGTTCTTCCTTTCAACGAATGCGAGCTATGTTGATCTCAGCGGAAACAGACTTGTGACAGCGTCTGGGAAGCTGTTACCTGGTGTTTCTGAGAGTATCAAGCACTTGAATCTCAGTCACAATCTGCTTGAAGGTTCGCTGACTAGTGGGTTTCAGCTGTTTCAGAACTTAAAAGTCTTGGATCTTAGCTACAACCAGTTGTCAGGAGAGTTACCAGGTTTTAATTATGTCTATGATCTTCAAGTACTCAAGCTTAGCAACAACAGATTCTCAGGCTCCCTTCCTAATAATTTGTTGAAAGGAGACTCCTTGGATTTAACAACACTGGATTTAAGTGGGAACAATCTCTCAGGTATGCTCTTAGCTTAATTGTTATATGATAATGGTGGCACCGAGAACACTAGACATCTAATTTTTATCTGTTTTGTGTTTGTGTTGCAGGGCCTATAAGTGCTATCATGTCAACAACTCTTCACACCCTTGACCTTTCTTCAAACTCACTGACCGGTGAGCTTCCTCTCTTGACCGGGAGATGCGTCTTACTCGATCTCTCAAACAACCAGTTTGAAGGAAACCTGACAAGATGGTCAAAATGGGAGAACGTTGAGTACCTTGATCTCAGCCAGAACCGTTTCACAGGCTCGTTCCCAGACGTTAATCCTCAGCTTCTTCGAGCAAATCATCTTAACCTTTCCCACAACAAGCTCACAGGCTCACTACCAGAACGGATTCCTACCCATTATCCCAAACTCGGTGTTCTAGATATAAGTTCCAACGGCTTGGATGGGCCACTCCCAAGTACGTTACTGTCCATGCTCACTTTGGAAGAGATCCATCTTCAGAACAATGGCTTGACTGGTAACATCGGACCTTTGCCTTCTTCTTCTGGTTCCAGAATCCGTCTCCTTGATCTTTCTCACAACCGGTTTGACGGTGATCTTCCTTCTGCATTCGGATCTTTGAACAAACTTCAAGTGCTGAATCTCGCAGCGAATAACTTGTCTGGATCTTTGCCTAGCTCCATGAATGAAATGGTCTCTCTAAGCTCATTAGACCTATCACAGAATCATTTCACTGGACCACTCCCAAGCAACTTATCCAGCAGCCTTGTGGCTTTGAATGTGTCTTACAATGATCTGTCAGGGACAGTGCCTGAGAATCTGAAGAACTTCCCTCCGCCTTCCTTTTATCCTGGGAACAGCATGCTCATCTTGCCTGCTGGATCAACAAGTGCATCAGAAGTTTCCAAGGGGAAACCAATGAACTTACTAATCAAGATTGTCATAATAGTTTCCTGCGCCATTGCTCTTATTATTCTCATCCTTGTGGCTATCCTTCTGTTTTGCATCTGCAAATCAAGAAGACGTGAAGAGCGTAGCATCACTGGTAAAGATATTAACAGGCAAGCTCAAACAATCCCCTCAGGCAGTGGAGTTGTCTCTGCTGAGGATCTAGTTGCTTCGAGAAAAGGCTCTTCATCAGGAATCCTCAGTCCAGATGAGAAGCTAGCTGTAGCGACCGGCTTCTCTCCTTCAAAGACAAGTAACTTATCTTGGTCACCTGGCTCAGGAGACTCACTCCCAGCTGATCAGCAACTAGCACGGCTTGATGTTAGGTCGCCGGATAGACTCGTGGGAGAGCTGCAGTTTCTGGATGAGTCGATCAAACTGACTCCAGAGGAATTGTCGAGAGCACCAGCTGAAGTTCTGGGGAGAAGTAGCCACGGGACTTCTTACAGGGCAACGCTTGATAATGGAGTGTTTTTAACCGTGAAGTGGCTAAGAGAAGGCGTGGCAAAGCAGAGAAAAGAGTTTGCTAAAGAAGTGAAGAAGTTTGCTAACATTAGGCATCCGAATGTGGTGACTCTCCGAGGATACTACTGGGGTCCGACGCAACATGAGAAGCTTATTCTTTCAGATTATATATCACCTGGAAGCCTCGCTAGCTTCCTTTACGGTAAGGCTCCTTTCATTAGACTTCTCTATCACTATATTTAGGCATGGGCATTTTTGGTATCGGTTCGGTTTGTTTTGGTTTTCTATTTTCCGGTTCTAGAATATAGGATCTGTTAGGATATTTAGGAAATTTGGTTCAGTTTTGTTTTGGTTATTTCGTATTTTGGTTCGGTTCCAGTAACAAAATTGGGAACGGATAATATTCAAGATAATTTTGGGTCTAGTTCGATTCTGGTTCGACTCCTGTTTCTCGGTTAATTCGGGTTAAAAATAAGAAAATCCGAGGCTTTTGGGGGTTTGGATAAAAATCAGATAATTCGGGTAATGTTAAATATTTTTGATAAAAATATTTGTATAATTCGTTTTTGGATAAATATTACAGAAATTAAAATAGTTAATATTTATAAGTATATAAACTATATTATAGAAATTTGGGGGGTTCTTGGTTTGATTTTCATTTAGATTTTGTGGTTCTAGAGATATACGATCTGATTGAATTGATAAGATTCAAACCCGTGTGGTTTTTCGGTTCCAGGCCTAACTTACGGTTCCTGTTTGATTTTTCAGATCGACCAGGCAGGAAAGGCCCTCCTTTAGCGTGGATCCAACGGTTAAAAATTGCAGTTGATGTAGCGCGTGGTCTAAACTATCTCCATTTCGACAGAGCTGTTCCACACGGTAACCTCAAGGCAACAAACATTCTCTTAGAAGGAGAAGAGCTAAACGCACGTGTTTCAGATTACTGCCTCCACCGTCTCATGACACAAGCAGGCACAGTGGAACAGATTCTAGACGCAGGCATCCTTGGTTACCGAGCTCCTGAGCTAGCAGCTTCAAGGAAACCGTTGCCTTCTTTCAAAGCAGATGTGTATGCGTTTGGTGTGATACTTCTTGAGATTTTAACGGGGAGATGTGCAGGAGATGTGATCACAGGTGAACAAGAAGGTGTTGATCTAACGGATTGGGTTAGGTTACGTGTTGCTGAAGGACGTGGTGCGGAATGCTTTGACTCGGTGTTGGCACAGGAGATGGGAAGTGATCCTGTTACGGAGAAAGGGACTAAAGAAGTTCTTGGGGTTGCTTTGAGGTGTATAAGACCTGTTTCTGAGAGACCTGGGATTAAGACCATTTATGAAGACCTGTCTTCAATTTAGGAACAATGTTCTTCTTTTAAGGTTGTGTTGTGTCTTCTTCTGTTGTTTTCTTTTGTGACATTTTTCTCTGTAAAAAGACGAAATACGCTCATGTCTCATGAGTGAATGAAAGTTTATGGAAGTTGTTAAATCATGTCCTTGATCGAAACCGGATCATTTACAGATTAAACCGGTAGCTATTAAACCAATTGGAACAATCCGGTTCGGTTTCACATATAGCCAATATTCGCTGGTTCCACTTAACTATAACCTTAGATATTTTATTTTTATCCGACATCCAGTGGTTATCGCATGACACACAAAAAAAAAATGAGTAATGAGTTATCTCCAGTATATTAAGTATCTTTGTCTTTTTGGTATTCCTTGATATTTAGAAAATATTTTCACTACTTATGATATTTTTTTTATTTTTCTATAGATTTTGAAATATATTTTGCGACTTTGATTATATTTTTATTTTTAGATATGTTTTCGGGGTTTTGTAGAGAAAATTTCTGAAATGAATCAAAGTAAATAAACATTTAAATTCTTAATATTAAGAACCGAAGTGACCCGAAAAAAGAATCAAATCGAAAACTCTTCGCCACAAATGACCTGGAATCGATCGGTTTTTACCAAATCAGATACCAAATTAAACCAGTGGACATTCCCGGTTAGACATAATCGGTTCATTGAATTAAAATTTAAAAACCCCAATCTTCTCATCGTCGTCTTCGACGTCTCCTCTCTCCCGCCGCTGCTGTACATTTACAGGCTCGAATCTTAAATCCACTCGTCGAGGTTTTCCACTTGACTTCAGGTTCTTGTTAACTTGGGTGAAGAAGAAAAGCCAATCAAATTTCGAAACGGAGCTTCCAATTTCTACGGTGATATGCAGATCGCATGCCTCCCAATTCCGATTTTTTCAATCACTCCACGAGCCTCTGTATCCTCAAATCCTCGCCGCGTTTTCAACCCCGCTTCGTTTCAGAACCCAAAACCCAGTTTCTTCACCCTCTCTCTCAAAAGATCACATAGATCACGAACTGGTTTCAAAGCTCCTCCTGTCTTGGCTGCCATGAGAAGCGAAGAAGCTATTGATGATGCGTTTTATATGAGGAGATGCGTGGAACTGGCGAAGAGAGCAACTGGGTGCACTAGTCCTAATCCTTTGGTAGGCTGTGTCATTGTTAAAGACAGCAACATTGTTGGGGAAGGGTTTCATCCCAAAGCTGGTCAGCCTCATGCCGAGGTAACAGCAAATGAGAAGACTTTTATGTATTGTTTCTTGAGCTTCTCTTGCATTGTGGAATTGGATATGAGTTTGATTCTTGGTGAAATTTGTTACGTGTTTGCCCTCTAGATGTGGGAGACTTAGGTGAGAATGTCACTGTTTATGTTAGCTTAGATTAGAACCATGTAAATGGAGATTAGTCGATACTAATGAGTTTGATTCTTGGTGAAAGTTGTTCTTAGCATTGTTTGGTGTTCGCTATGACACTGCTTTTGTTTGCTAAGAACCATGTATAATGGTAATTTTAGTAGATTTTAATGAGTTTGGTTAGTGGTAAAAATTGTTCTTGCCATTGTTACGTGTTTGCTCTCCTGAGTTCTGAGATGCGGTACACTTTGTTGAGAATGACACTGCTTATGTTAGCTCTATGATTCTGTAATTGGAGATTAGTAGATGTTAATGATTTTGATTCCTTGTGAAAGTTGTTCTTAGGTGTTTGCTCTTCGAGATGCTGGAGAATTAGCTGAGAATGCCACTGCTTACGTTAGCTTAGAACCCTGTAATCACTACGGGAGAACGCCGCCTTGCACAGAAGCATTGATCAAGGCCAAGGTGAAAAGAGTTGTAGTTGGGATGGTTGATCCGAATCCAATCGTTTCTTCTTCGGGTATCACTCGTTTGACAGATGCTGGGATTGATGTCACTGTTGGTGTTGAAGAAGACCTATGCAAGAAGATGAATGAAGGATTCATCCATCGAATGTTAACAGGAAAGCCGTTTCTCGCTCTCAGGTATTCTATGTCTGTCAATGGTTGTTTTCTGGACAAGATCGGTGAAGGAGCTTCGGATACTGGTGGATACTACTCAAAGCTATTGCAAGAATACGACGCAGTAATACTTTCTTCCTCGTTATCTGATAAACTCTCGAGCATATACTCACAAGAAGAGACTAATGTTTCAATCCAGCCTATTCAAATCATAGTAGCTAGTAGTAATGCACAACAGTCTCCTATCCTTGCTTCTTCCAACTTGGTGGAAGATTCGGGTCTAAAAGTTGTAGTCTTCACCAAAGAGGACATGGTAGCAGAGTCCGGGGTCGAAACAGTTGTATTAGAAAATATAAACTTGGCTTCCATCTTGGATTACTGTTATCGCCGTGGACTTTGCAGTGTCTTGTTGGATTTGAGGGGAGACATCAAAGACCTTGAAGTGCTTCTTAGAGATGGATTTGAGCAGAAGCTGTTGCAGAAGATAGTGGTTGAGGTTTTGCCTGAATGGTGCGTGAAAGATGACGAGAGACAGGTGGCGTTGTCGATGGACTGGTTAGAGTCAAAAGCTGTGGAAGATCTGCAGCCTAAGCAACTAGGTGGAAGCGTTTTGCTAGAGTGTTATCTTTGATGTTTTGATGTATGAATGTGTAAGTTCTTAAACTTCGTTTTTTTTTAACCTTTGTGTTATTAACTTGATTAATAAAATATTTAAAAAATATTAATGTCATTTTTGTGTAATGTTTTATTCCTAAGAGCATAATCATCAATTGAGTATCTAAAAATATCTTAAACTTTATAGTATCCCAAAAAGTTTCCACTAATTAGAGTTTGCGAAGTTATTTATAAATCTTTCATAAAATTTTTATAATCTCTCAAATGAGAGAAGTTACTAGTTCTTACTCTTCATTTCTCCTAGTTATTTTTTGGTCAAGGTATTTTCTATAATTTTTTAATTGTTCTATAATTTTCGTAGAACTTTACTGTGAAACAAGATCAAACTAGTTAAGTCATCCATAAAAATGCTCTCGCTCACTCACACATACAAAATAAATTCAATAGTGTAAATCCTGAATAAATTCAAGAAAATGTTAGTCAATATTTTTGGTATTGCAACAAGTTTCATAAAAGGTGTGAAAACTCCAAAACGTGGTTTGTGTTTCAAGAAACGGACTAACGGAGTTTGTTACGTTATAACATTTTCACATCAAGAAGAAGTGATTTCGACCACCTTCTATGGCCGACAGGTAATAGGTATCTTAAATTTAATTGGCTGCTAAAAGTTTTAAAAAACATGTGCTCATTTTAAGGATGTAAACTAAGTTATACCATGATTATCGGAGGATTTTTAGGATGAAGCTCTTAACGGAATATAAGAATCCGTTTTTTAACTTTTAATTAAAAAAGCTAAAGAGTTTTAAGAGCCGATTCTTAGTTTTTTAGTTAAAATTTAAGAGACGGGTTCTTATATTTAGCTAAGAGTTTCATCCTAAAAATCCTCCAATAATCATGCTATTATATTGGGAAGCACCATCAATAAGAAAAACGATTGTTGATGATGTCGATTGCATTACTCAATGAATTCGAAACGAACAATAGAAAAGTATTCTACATTTCTACTAACCAATGGACAAGAAACATCTTATCAAGCATTAGATTTTTGCGTTTAAACCGACATATGTACATATGCTCAAAGAAAAGAAAATACTAAACCAGTTTTGATTTGACAACCCAAAATTTCTTTTTTTTTTTGTCAACAACCCTAAATTTCAATTTAAGAATTATATAACTGCATAAATTTGAATATTTTTAAAATATTCATAATAAAAAAGGTCAACAACTACATTATCTTTCTTTTGTGTCCTCATTATTAGTATTTTATTTTCTTAATACAAACATATGATATAAGCATCCTACATAAAATAGCAGCCTTAAGTAGGCTAGTAGTATATGTACATAACAAAACAAAAGAAGAGAAACATTTGACAAAGATTAATTTACAAATTGGTGATGGGAACAAAAGATTATGAGCATGTCTCTATGCCGATCATGTTCAAGTGGTTCAATAACATCCCCTTAGTTGTCTCAGCGAAATAATTGACCATACTATTCCCACCAATCTCCATTTCATAAACAGTTTTTCTTGTATCCTTCTTCTTTTTATTACATATGGAAACAATTAAAATGTTTTTCCAATGATTTTATTCAGATAAAAAAATAGTTATAGCGTTTGACTTCATAGGTTGTCAAACTTGAATTATGTATTTAGATACGAAGTTATGCATGAGTTTTGTCAACTTTTGGATTCTACATATAAATAAATATATAATGATAAAGAAATTTTTTTATATACGTAAGCAAATACATGTAAGTATGATAAGTTTCTCGGCTTTCAACTTAAAATCAATTGGCGATTAGTGGATTGACCAAAGTCTTTTATATATTACTCAAATCTCTTTCATATTTCTAACGTGAGATCTTCTCTCCAATACCCTCCTTCAAGATAATGGTGCGTATAACCATTAATCTCGCAGAATCCAACATATTCCCTCCGAAATCATGCTTTATTTTCTAGCGATTTCGGCGGAATTGAGCCTTCTATGGGCCATCAGCTAATGGGATGATCAGACCACTTTCCGGGCCGGATTAATGGATCAGGGTATTGGGTCCGCTCTGATATCATGATAAGTTTCCTGGGTTTCCAACTTAAAACCAATTGGCGGTTAGTGGATTGATCCAAATCTCTTATATATTACTCAAGTTTCTTTCATATTTTCAATGTGTGATCTTTTCTCCGATATTAATTTAACTGACTAGAGGAACGTAGAAACTTCTATAGACCAAGATTTCAAAGTAAACGCAGGACTTGAGCACATCCCCTATGGGACTCTGTTTTTCAGAGCTCCACTATTTAAAAAACGGTTATATATGGTGTATAATGTATATAATACATATATAGTTTATATTGATATATTAAAACTATTAATATAAAAAATATAATTATTCATATGTAATTTTTGTTTTAGTTATATATGTGTATAATACACTTTAGTTAATTAAATTTATATTTTCATTATCATTTTATTTAGATGTATTTTTAGTATAAAATATGATTTATGTTAATTTTAAATGAACTAAAAATTAACTAATGTTTTTTCTAAAACTCAAAGTAGGTTTTGTCCAAAGTAGAAAAATTAACTAATGTCGTTAGTTACGTCGGTAACACACATTGGCATATATCTTTTCTAACAAAAAAACACAATATTGACATATGTATATGAATAACTAAAAATATTAACTATAACAAATCCGTTCTCAAAAAAAGAGTCAAGAATCATATTTATGTTGTAAAAGAGTGGAGAATTGTTTCTGTGTATTATTAATGAATCAATAGAGGTTCCTTATATAAGGATTACAAAGTATAGGAAAAAGTAAATTATCCAAAACCTAATACAACATGAAATAGGAAAAGATCTAAAACAGATAAATGGAAAACGTCCTAATATCTAAAGTCGGCCGATCTCTCTCCTTTTGGGCCGCCGACTCTCTCTCCTCTTGGACAAGGCCACGGCTGGGTCTAGACATGGTCATTGGTTATGGGTCATCCACATAATGATTTATAACACTTCCCCTTGGATGCCATAACCATATGGGTTTGTATTATGCACGACGTTGCCTCATTAAAACCTCTCTAGGAAAACCAAAAACCCAATGTGGGAAAAAATGGAAACCATAGACAGGAAAAAGAGTACAACACATGACACTCCCCCTGATGAAGGCATCACTGAAGATCCTTCAACTGGCGCATTCCTATCTGATGAACCAGCTTCTTGAACGTTGAGGTCGGCAGAGACTTAGTGAACAGATCG
>NC_027750.1:57614738-57615763 GCF_000695525.1 Brassica oleracea var. oleracea | reverse complement strand
AGGTCGTCCACATAGACAGACATAATCACGAAGCCCTTGCTGTCAAATCTCTTTATAAAGATACATGGACTTATTGGATCGTTCTTGTAACCTTCTTTCATTAGGTACTCTGATAATCGGTTGTACCACATTTGACCTGATTGTTTCAAACCGTACAAGGCTTTATTCAGCTTAATACGATGCTGTTCTCTAGAACCTTTCTTATCTTTGAGCTCAATACCCTCTGGAACTCTCATATGTATTTCATTATCCAGTGGACCGTACAGATATGCAGTTACTACATCCATTAGGCGTAGATCAAGCTTCTCTTTCACGGCCAGACTGATCAAGTATCGTAATGTAGTTGCGTCCACCACAGGGGAATAAGTTTCCTCATAATCTATTCCTGGTCTCTGTGAGATGCTACAATCCGTGCTTTGTATCTCACTACTTCTCCTTTCTCATTTCTCTTTCTCACAAAGACCCATTTGTATCCCACTGGTTTGACATCTCTAGGTGTCACGGTTATAGGGCCAAAAACGCCTCTTTTCTTTAATGATTCTAACTCCACGTTTATAGCTTCTTTCCATTTGATCCAATCTGATCTTTGCATGCATTCATATATGGACGTGGGTTCTAGATCCTCATCTTTTTCCATGATCTCAAGTGCTACTATATAAGCAAAAATATCATCGACGTCGATATCATTTCTGTTCCATTTCGTTCCAGACATCATATAGTTTATTGAGATCTCTTGATTGTCCGGCCCTTGCGTCCCATGAAGTTCGGCGTCCCGAACCCCATCATATGGGACAGTCGGATCATATGGCGTGGCCGGCTCACTTGGCTCGACCGTCTGGGTCGGCTCGGCCGGTCCATCAATGTTCTGAACGGTTTCCATGATGCTCTCGGATCCAGCACCTTTCTTGGACTTCCGAGGCTGTTTATCTTTGGAACCAATAGGTCTACCACGTTTGAGACGTTGATTAGACTCTGTAGCCACTTGACTTTGTCCCTTCTGGACATCTATTCGTATTGGTGCATTA
>NC_027750.1:57613989-57614379 GCF_000695525.1 Brassica oleracea var. oleracea | reverse complement strand
CAATCATAAAACAATCATAAAGCAGTAAAAACAAGTCGTATCGAAAATTTAGTCTTTGAGACAATCAGAAGTCTCAAAATCCATCAGGTCGTCATTTGCAACATCGGATTCTTTATCAGCCTCATAACCTGAATCATGGACCATATGAGCCTCCGGGTTCTTGTCCTTAAGACTCTCTTGGTAGAACTCATATCCGCCTCGGCCACGGCCGGGATTGGAACCACGACCACGGTTATTGTGGTTTCCTTTCCGGCCGGCCAAGTACTTATCTCGACCGTTCGAGTAATTGTCACGGTTTCTGTATCCACCACGGCCCTTGCCGTGTGATCTCTTATCGTTCTGGATGTAATTACACTCGTTGGGATTTTTCTTTTCAACTTCATTGGCCTC
>NC_027750.1:57613737-57613897 GCF_000695525.1 Brassica oleracea var. oleracea | reverse complement strand
AGCAGGCACGAGATCAGATCAGTGTATGTGGCGAAGCCTTTCATTCGGTACTGCTGCTGCAGGATTATGTTTGAGGAATGAAACGTAGAGAATGTTTTCTCGAACAACTCTTATTCGGTTACTACTTCACCACAAAGTCTCAGCATCGAGACAGTCTTGA
>NC_027750.1:57609411-57613707 GCF_000695525.1 Brassica oleracea var. oleracea | reverse complement strand
TCGGTCTCATTGTTGTCCTTGATGATTGTATCACAAAGACCTTTTGACCTTAAGCTGATCTTTGTATCTAGCGCCCACTGCAAGTAGTTATCTCCGGAGAGATTAAGGGCTGCGTAGTCTCTATTTGAGATTTTCGACATCTGAATCACATCATCATTTCAATTTAGGTTCACAATGTGATCATGTGGCCGCATGGTATAACAAGCTCGGCCACAAACTTGTCTTACGCATCTATGAGAAAACAATCAATCTAATCGACCATGGTGCGAACAAACAAGCCGCACAGCCATGTAATCAAGCAAGTAGGATCGGACATGTAACACTAATTGATCATGGTGCGAACAATTCTAATATATGATTCTACATGTACCAGAGAGATTAAGGCCACGCGACCATATGAATTTCAATGCAATCAGATTCAAATTCATATGTTTCTACATGCTGGTCGATTTCATTAAACAATACGAATGCAATTCAATTCAGATTCATATGTATGCAAACAACCTTAGCAATTTAATTTATGAATTTAGGGTTTCTACTTTTAAAACTAAGGCTGCCGGTTTTAATTAAAGGTTTCAAGGCCTTTAGGATTCAAGTTCTAGATCAGATTACTTCAATCAATCTAACAATCCTAAAACCTCAAACATCAAACATTCAATCAATTAAAATCGAATTCAGTCCTTTAGGGTTTAGGGTTTCGATTCCTAAATTATGGTTTCTCAAAATCAAATCAGGAACAGTCAATTTAAGTTCTAAGGAATCGATTTCTATATTTCTAGTTAAGAGATTGCCGATTTTAACTTGTAGGTTTTAGGTTTTTGATCAAGATCAAAGTTTCCATAATAATGGATTAGGGTTTCTGATCAATCTAGGTTCTCAGATTAAGTTATACCTTTGTTTGTAGGGGTTTAGAACCGGACCACCTTTAGAGAGAGAGGGAGAACGATCGGATGCTTCCTGCCTCCTATCGGGTCGCGGATGGGACGATCGCGGGCTGGACGTGTCTCGGCTGCGAGCTGCGCGGGGATTGGGTCGTCTCGGGTCGATCGCGTCTCGGGTGTGGATCGCGAGCTGGACGGTTGTTCTTAGCTGAGAACATGATCTGAGAACTTCTAGGATTCAAGAGGGATCAACTGGGTTCTTGAATGAACTAAGAACAAGATTAAGGTTTAGGGTTGTGGTCGCCGGTTTTGGTTTTTAGGGTTAGAGGTTTCGATTTTGTCTCAGGGATCTAGAGACTATCGTGCTGATAACGTGTTGTAAAAGAATGGGGAATTGTTTCTGTGTATTATTAATGAATCAATAGAGGTTCCTTATATAAGGATTACAAAGTATAGGAAAAAGGAAATTTGAGAACAAGATTAGGGTTTGTGTTTTTTTGGGTTGTGGTCGCCGGTTTTGGTTTTTAGGGTTAGAGGTTTTCGATTTTGTCTCAGGGATCGAGACGATCGTGCTGATAACGTGTTGTAAAAGAATGTGGAATTGTTTCTGTGTATTATTAATGAATCAATAGAGGTTCCTTATATAAGGATTACAAAGTATAGGAAAAAGAAAATTATCCAAAACCTAATACAACATGAAATAGGAAAAGATCTAAAACAGATAAATGAAAAATGTCCTAATATCTAAAGTCGGCCAATCTCTCTCCTATTGGGCCGCCGACTCTCTCTCCTCTTGGACAAGGCCACGGCTGGGTCTAGACATGGTCATTGGTTATGGGCCATCCACATAATGATTTATAACAATTTACTCCTTTTTTATGTCTTGTTTCATTATCTTTTTATATTTTGTCGGTATATACCTTTCGTCCTTTACAAACCTTTTTGCACTAAACGGTTACAATTAGCACCGGGCCGGCCTAAGAGTTTTGAGACCCAAAATAATTTAGTAAAGACTTCAAAAATTTGGGGTCTAAGAAATTTATTTTTTACAAATTAGG
Organism: Brassica oleracea var. oleracea; assembly: GCF_000695525.1. Classification (NCBI taxonomy): domain Eukaryota; kingdom Viridiplantae; phylum Streptophyta; class Magnoliopsida; order Brassicales; family Brassicaceae; genus Brassica; species Brassica oleracea. The sequence goes on along the minus strand of NC_027750.1, from coordinate 57,611,768 downwards.
AGTCTATTTACATATAAAAATTTTCAAAAATTTTGGAGCCTAAGGCAAATGTTTTATTGGGCTTGTTCCAGGGACGGCCCTGAATTTAGCACAAACAAATTATCCTTGTAGAGCTAAGACCATAATTATCGCGGTTTCTAAAATCCGATTCTGTGTGATTTTAGTGTGTAGGCCCCACGTATTTTTTAAAAAACGGTCACGAAAGTCGCGAGTGAAGGATCGGTCTTGGGCTGGTTTTTTTACTGTTTGCGGGCCCCACCAACACGTGGCGGCCCGCGAGTGGTTAAATTTTTTTTTTTTAAAAGACAAAAAAATAAAAAAAATAAAAAAATTAAGGACCCCATATCGGGTATCAAGCGATAATGATGCTTTAATGTGACTTAAACCAACTCACTTCTTTTTTTATATATTATTAATGTGGTTTTTATTGAGTTCCATGGTTTATGACACTTCAACAAGAAGAAGAAAAACAGGAGTGTGGATAAGAGGCATTCAAACACAAAGTCAATCAAGACCTTCAGATCTCAAAATAATTGAGAAAAATAGAAGGATTCAGATGGAAGATCTTTACTTAGAACTGAACTCTCTTCTTCCTCAAACTTCTAGGGTTTCCTCTTCTTCTTCTTCTTTAATTTTTCCTCTGATATGCATATATAATCTGTGGTTTCATGTCTAATATATAAAACCCTTTTACTGCTTAATGGTTAGGAGCTACCTCTACCTGATCAGTTAGATGAAGCTGCAAACTACATCAAGGAGCTACAAGTGAACGTGGAGAAAAATAGAGAAAGGAAGAGGAAGCTTGTTACGACTGCAGCTTTGGACAAATTGAATTCCACAGGATCTTCATCCATGTCCTCGAGTGTTGATGTCTCCGTGCCTAGACGGTTGCCAAGGATCGAGATTCAAGAAACCGGTCCGATTCTTCACATCTCCCTTGTGACAAGCTTGGAACATAAGTTTATGTTCCATGAGATCGTTCGTGTTCTCACTGAGGAATTAGGAGCTGGGCTCACTCATGCTGGATACTCAATTATTGATGATGCCGTCTTCCACATTTTTGATTGCAAGGTATATTAAATCAAATAAAATTTTTATCGATCTTGAGATAAAACTTTTTTTTTTCTTGAGATAAAACTTTGTTACTATTACCATGTCAAAGTTAGGTTTAATCCATACAGTATTCAGGCAATGTGAATAGGATTAAAGTTAGGTCACTGAACTAATAATATATACAGCTTGGTAAAAACACACGTTTTATTCATTAGAAACAAGACATATTATATTTATTTTGAGTGATAAGGAGATGCACTCAAAATGCCAAGAATTGGTCCCAACTAATTGTAATCACAACTTGGTAAAACACACACGTTTTATTCATTAGAAACAACCCAGTTCAAAAATGCCAAGAATTGGTCCCAACTTATAAGTTGTTTTACTAGATGATTCTTGGTGATACGTATAGAGATGATATCTTTGATCTTTTTTGGGTGCTAATTAATTTAGCTATAATATACGTGTAGGTGGAAGATTGTGATTTTGGAGCTACTAGTAGAATTTCTGAGAATCTCAAGAAACTTGTGAACAGTGTCAACTAATAGTCTCCCTAATGTGTACCCTTTTACAGCTTTTTCTGTTTTCGTTCTATTTTATTGTTCCTTTTGTTGAATTTATCTTGTAATGTGAAAATGATGTTTCATATGGTGATATGAGCATACTATATATATTTTATATGATTTGTGTACAATTTACATTTAGTCTGGCAGTTATAAAGATTGGTTGAAACGACTTAGCATATGATATCTGTAACTTTATATTTAGTTTGGCAGTTAAAACTTCTGTATTTTCGGCATTGAGCAATGAGCATATTCTCTCTTATGCACGAGTTTAAATTCTATTTTTGTCTTCTCTATCAAAAATATTTACATTGATTTACTATTGAAACTGAAATTAGAAATGGGTTTTTACCAAAACTAACCCACAACTTGATTTTAATTCCAAACATATACCCAAACTTGAATCAAATGCAAAACTAACCTAAAAGCCTAGTGAAATTACAGCTCAACCCCTTGTGACCAACCAAAAAAACAGAAGTCATTTTTACGAATATAGCCCCAGTAAATCGTCTGAGTCGTCTGAGATGTTGGAAGTCGTCTGGACGACTGAAGTGTAAGTCGTCTGGTACCAGTTTATTTTAAAAATAATTTATAAATCTTGTAAAAAAATATTTTGATGCGTGAAAAATAAAAATCAAGTAATTATAAACAATTTTAAGTGATATAAATTAAGATATGATAAAATTGATTTGTTTTGAAGATAGATGAGTGGAAGTAGTGAATCATGAAATACTTTGGTTT
>NC_027750.1:57588830-57606911 GCF_000695525.1 Brassica oleracea var. oleracea | reverse complement strand
CTTAACTTTCAGTCGTCTCAGGTTACAGATTTCAAAGTCAATTGCAAAAATAACCTCTGCGTTGACCAGACGACTTCCAGGTAAGTCGTCTACAGCCAGACGACTTCCCAAGTAAGTCGTCTGACGAACAGATCTGGAAAAAAACTCGATGTCATACCTTAAATTGGTGAGATAAGTTCCTTAGCATACATAAGGCTTCTCCAAGCACACAGAATCACAAACGAAAGTAACCCACCCAGAATCGTTAGCTTCTATGACTCTATGAACCATAAAAATTTTAGAATCAAAATCTTGGGTTTTTTTAGCTCATTGTGGAGAGAAAGTGAGAGATATGTTGTGTTTAGTTCACAAGAATGGAAAAAGAAGAAGGGTAAATCGATTTTGGGAGCATTAAGAGCTTCAAATTGGTTGTTCATGGTGGTTGTGGTATTGATGACAATAGCAATCTTGTAATTACTTGAAGATGATGAGGGTGAGAGAGTAAAGATGTCATTTTCGAAAAAAAAAAAAAATTGATGGCATTTTCGTAAATTATATGAACTTGTGGAGGTGAATAGGGCAAAACCAATTTTCAAAAAAAAAAAGAGAGGTTAGTTTTGTGTTTGACTTTAACTTGTAGGTCAATTTTACAAAAAGCCCAAACTCTAACCAAATGGATCCAGTGAACTGTCCTTTATTTATTTTTACAAATCACAGCAGATCCCAACAACTGTAAAAAACATAAAACAAAAAAAAAACAGCAAACGAGCCATGCAAGCCTCTTTACAAATAGCGTCTCTCTAAACCCTTGAAACATACTCAAAGAACATAATAAGCACTAAGCAAGATCAAATCACATAAGAAAGAACACAAATGGATCCGAACGCAAAAACAATTATCTCTTTCGCATTGTTTTTCCTCTATTTATCTTTCTCTAATATTTCTCTCGCTCGTGGCGCTGAAGTCGGTACGTTTATTTCCTTTTGCAAAATCATGTTTACACTTGTATCAAAACTCAATACTTATATATATATATACATATATATATATATATGATGTTACTTTGGAAACAGACGATGAAACTTCATTTACGTACGAGAAGAATCCAGAGAAAGGACCAGAGGGATGGGGAAAAATAAACCCTCATTGGAAAACTTGCAACATCGGAAAATTCCAATCTCCGATCGATCTCACTAACACAAGAGTTAGTATTATTCGTGATGAAGCATGGAGAAGACAATACAAACCAGCCCCGGCTGTGATTGTGAACAGAGGACATGACGTTATGGTACATTTTGTTTAGCTGTAAATTATCATTACATTACGCATATGCATGGTAATATAATTTTTTTTGCTAATATAATTCTAACAATAATTAATAATAATGAAATAATGAAAGGTATCGTGGAAAGGAGATGCTGGGAAAATAACAATACGTCGTACTGAGTATAAATTGGTGCAAAGTCATTGGCATTCACCGTCAGAGCATACCGTCAACGGAACTCGGTTTGTGTTTTCTTGTCTTAAGAAATAATATAAGAATTAATCTCTTAATTTACACCAACTTTAATTTTAAATGTGTTACAGTTATGACATGGAGCTTCACATGGTTCACACAAGTGCTGGAGGCAAAACCGCAGTGATTGGAGTTCTTTATAAATTAGGCAAACCTAATGAATTCCTCACAAGGGTACGTATAATATCAATGTTTATTATTTATATGAAAGATTGTGTATTTATGACATTTTTAAAATTTTTATTTTAATTTAAATTCAGCTACTAGATGGAATAAAAACAGTGGGAAAAGAAGAGAGGGATCTAGGGATCGTGGATCCAAGAACTATTAGATTTCAAACCAAAAAATTCTATAGATACATTGGCTCTCTTACTGTTCCTCCATGCACTGAAGGTGTTATTTGGACCGTTGTCAAAAGGGTATATATCTTTTGTTTTATTGATTACTATCTTTATTCTTAACAAAATGCAATGTTGGTAATTAAACAAATTGTATATATAGGTGAACACAATATCAATGGAACAAATTGCAGCTCTGAGGAGTGCCGTTGACGATGTAAGTACTCTAAATTGCTAATGTTATTTCATTAGCTGATATTGATATTACCTATTACTAATCATGTTATAACCTGATATAGGGGTATGAGACGAATTCAAGACCGGTTCAAGAAAGAAATGGAAGATCGGTCTGGTTCTACGATCCAAATGTTTGAATTATTGAGTTGAATTGTTTTGTAATGTCGAGAATCGAGATTGATTGAGTTTAAATAAAAGATAACAATGATTTGGATCACTTCATTTATTTTATCGTATCTTTTTAAAATTTTGGTGGAACTGAGAATATTTTTAAAAGAAAAATAAACAGCAAACAAAAAAAATACAAATGATTAAATTAAGCAGATTTCAATCATTTTCCATATATTATCAAGTGTTTGAGGCTTTGAGCGAATCTCGTCCAAAGGGGTCTATTAGGAACAATATTTGTATGATTGGGGTATGTGTACAAAACAATACAAAACAATATTTTTCTTTATTTCTCTTATATATACGCTTTAAAAAATAGAAAAATCATTTAATCCCAAAACCGTAAAAACCTAATCGTATCAATCTATCAATGACATGTCATGAAATTTATCAATTGTTTGTGTTTTACTTTTATCTCATCAACAAAGAGTAAAGGTTTGTCCTATCATGACCACCTTTCTAGATGTGCTGTGTATTTAATATTTTCTATATCAGAATGTCTGTCAATGTTAACTGATACTTTCATTCTTTCGTGTCCATTCTTGATGTCGTGTATAAGAAACTACACTGGATAACAAAGCAAACAAAGAGGGAAAGTACCTGAATATCTAAAGACATGAGAGATCGTCCTTCATCGGTGCATATTTTTATTCTAGATAGACCTTCCACCAGCGTTTCCGCGAATATTTCAATTCCATATTCCAGCAGGAGGTTTTGAACCTATATATGAAAAAGAGTTAATAATTTGAGAAGAAAATGTAATCAACTCCTAGAATTAATGATGAGGTCAGAGAGACATTTACCTCCTGTGGAATGCCTCCGTGAGCAAGCCTTGTGTTTGTAGTGTTTGAATTCCCCAAGGATCAAATCAACATACCTGTTTGTTCAAATAGTTTAGTACATATAAGATGGCAGTGAAGCCATGAATGATCAGAATCTGTTTTAAAAGCATCAATACCGTGTGCTGAATATCTAATCTTAACTCAGATAATAAGTAGGCTCCAATGATAACTTTATACTACACGAGAACTCTAAAATAATACTTTTGTAAGACTATGAACATCAAATATAGTTGAGTATTTCACTATTTAATTAAAGTTGCAGGTACAAATTTGGAAGAGCAAATGGAGTAACAGAAGGAAGTAACAAACCCATTATGCTCCACTCCAAGCTCCTTGACTTCCCATTTAGAGTTAGCAATCCGGTTGACATACTCCAATGAGAACATATATCATACAAAACCAAGGCTTGACTTTAACATACCGATTGAGTTAAAAAGATATATAATAGTTTTTTTTTAAATCCAGAGGCCGGTAAGAATAAGAATAAAAGACACAAAAGGGAGGATAGAGATTGAATTCATCTAATAACTTTTTTTTTGTCACAAACATCTAATAACTTTCTTAAGTAGATTGGCAATTTACCCATTAACATGCCGCAGGATCCTCGCAGTTGTAATGTGTAAGTGCTGTGACAGATCAGGTACGGAACCAACCTGATGAATCAATCCACTTAATGCAACTCTTTCAAATATATTTGACACTCATACCGTATATAAACAGTTCTTGACTAATATATATTTAAGAAATCTATAACAAAGGAATGCAATGAAACTACTTATGATCATCCTTCAGAATCCATCATTTTTAAAGAGGCAAAAGACTATTGGATGCTACAGAGGTCTATCTATAAGCAGACTGTATGCAATTTTGTCAATAGCACAGCTACATAAGGCAATAGCTTATAAGGAATCAAAACTGAAAGCATCACATACCAGTTGACCAAAGAAGTCTTCAACCAAAGAGCCATTTCTTGACATAAGCATGGATTGAAGATGAGCCTTTGATTGCAGAACATCTTTCCTGCAAGCAATAACCTTTTTATAATCAGCTGCTCATCTCTTCTCTCGCTTCAGCTATGAAATACATGAAAAAATGAGTAGGAATAGTTATCTTCTGGTTTACTACTCGGCAGAAAACAACACTGATCCTAGGAATAGTTGACTTTTAAGATCTATGAGCAAATCTCCAAAATAACACGTTTCTAAGTTTATATCACAAAAATAGCACTCAAAAACTAAAATGACCAAAATAGCACATTTCTAAGTTTATCCTTTGAAAATTTTAATTTTTTTATTTTTCAAAATTTGAAATCTTATCCCCAAAACTTCATTTTTCAACTCTAAACCCTAAACCCTAAACTCTAAACCCTAAACCCTAAACTCTAAACCCTAAATCCTAAACCCTAAACCCTAAACTCTAAACCCTAAATCCTAAACCCTAAACCCTAAACTCTAAACCCTAAATCCTAAACCCTAAACCCTAAACTCTAAACCCTAAACCCTAAGTTTGTGACTTTTGATAAAACATTAAGTGCTATTTTTGTGACTTTTGACCTTGAGTGCTAGTTTGGGAACAAAAACTTGATTTAGTGCTATTTTTGTCGTTTTCTCAAGATCTATTTGGTCATTACGATATACACAAAAACCCCACCATTCAATAATAGCTTACAAAGATCTGAAGATTCTCCACTGATCTCAAATCTTGTGTTCATGTTCACTTTCTATGTTCGTAGAAAATCTCATGGAGCTATAAATCTGAATAAACAAAACGTTCAAAATTTAGATGTTAGCAGTAAACCAGATTTAATTGATTTCTTATTGGCTTTGGTTGTCATCTCTCCAACGATTCTATCAAAATCATCAGATAGCTTTCTCCTGAACACCACAATTCGGTCTTCTCCTCCGTCAGTATCATCGTTCATATCAATGTACCTTCTTCGTACAGGAGCAGCATGGGGCGAATCGTAATCAGATCTTCTCTTCTTCTTGTTGGAATTTCCAAATTCAACTTTTATCGGCCTAGATTTCTCGAGTTGAGCACAGAGCTCGTTGACATTTCCTTCGATCCGTCCATGGAGACGGAGGCAGGTGAAGTTGAGACCACGGACCAGTGTCGCAGTGTGCGTCTATGGCCCCATGAGAGAAGCGGATCGAGGACAGAGAGGAGATGATCAACAGCGGTGAGAGAAAGAGGGTTAATAAATATTAGTTAAGTTGACGATACAAATTCAGCTTATCGTAATGTTTAGATTATAAGTGGGACCCACATAATGCTGAGGTGGACAGCCTTAAAAGTGAGAAAAAAATGATCTATTATAATATAGATTTGAGTTTATCATAGACTTCCAGCGTAAAACATTTAAACAGTACTAGATTTCTAGTTAAGTTTTTTTCATATTTCCGAATGTAGGATCTTTATCTCCAAAGGCTGTGGGACCGATATAAATCAGAAAGTTAATGATCTAAACGAAACACATTGCATCACATATGCTTCTAAAAACTGTCTCACCCCTAGTTTATATGAAAAAAAATTCGATGAAATCTAACACTATTTATTTTATTGGTGACCGATTTCTAAAAGGTCTGATATATTTTAAGTGCTGTATGATTTTTATCTTTCAGTGATCAGTTGTATTATTATGGCTGTACATATGTGAATTTGCGAAATCCTGTTTTATATAGGATGTTGTTTTGCAGTTACGTTTACACACATTACATACAAAACAAACAAAACAATAGAGATCGAGCACAGAACCCAAATTCCAAAGTACTCAAATTTCTGATCCAGATTATAATTATTGATTTCCCACGTATCTACCCTTTTGTTCTTCTAAACCAGACACAAATAATGAGATCAAACACTTCCAACCCTGATCATATACCAGCTAATATACATATACACGCAGAGTCGACCCTAACTTTAAAAAAATGTATTTCAAATTTACTGATCTTTTTTAGATTTTTTTTCTTGCATTGACATTTCTAAAGAAGTTACTCAACTAGATTTGATTTTTGCGCCAGAATATGTACTAGCATTGTGGTGGTAAGGCAAAAGTAGCGATGTCGAAAAATAGTCAAATGCAGTATTGGTTGGAGTGACTGGTTTTGCCTTATCAGATTGTGCACTTTGTGAGAGTGAAACAGTGCACCTTGTGAGAGTGAAACAGTTGTGATTGCAATAGGAGCAGCGACATTAGAAGCAAAATCTATTAAATTATTACTAATTTTAACTGTTTATGTGTTTTGTCTATTCAAATTTATTTTTTATCATTAATATATATTTCTATGGTTATATTTATATTTTTTTTGTTAGATATTGTTATTTACTAAACCCTATTAATGTTCACCATTTGTAACAATTTAGGCTATGCATTTTCATTAAATATATGTATATATATAATTATTTTATGCACACGCGTCCTCCTCTGATACTTTGTTTGATAATAAACACCTTTAATTTATGATTATTTTTTCTTAAATTAGCATCACACTCTCAATGTCTCTATCTAGATTTTGTTTTTGTATTATTTGACTAATTTAATCATTATCTTCTTAGATCTCCATTTTTCATATACATCCAATAATTAAAACTTAAGAGTAAAAGAGCCTTGGTTTTTGACTAAGCTTAGCCTAATGTTATGGTGTGGGGATAATCTTCAGATTTTACTAATACATCATTTTTTAACACGTTGCTCATAATCTCACTTTCTTAAACCCAAACTTATCTTTCTTTTTATTCAGTTTCCAGTTCTGAGTCTATATAAGAAGACACCCTCACAACACCAAAATAATCATACCAACAACAAGAACTAATTAGTAGCTCTTGAGAAAAATGGATTACTCTAGTGTTTTTGCTGAAGGAGGCAATGAAGTGAACCAAGAGAAGCCTCCACCGCGAGTGTGTCCAAGGTGCAACTCAACCAACACCAAGTTTTGTTACTACAACAACCATAGTGTGTCTCAACCACGCTACAAGTGCAAGGAATGTCGCCGAAACTGGACTCATGGTGGAGCGCTAAGGAACATACCGATTGGTGGAAGTGGCCGTAAAAAGAAGAGTACAACGATAGATCAACCTTTTGTTTCTCACGCAGTTTCTGCTGAGATCCAACAAGTTAGTCGTCGTCGCCAACCTTTCTTACATGCTCAAGAAACCAACCAGTTTGTTGAATCTTTTGGTGGTTCTTCTTCTGGTTTTGATGTTGATAACCATGTCGGTTCTTTTCCTGAAATTCGTGGCGATGGGGTGCTTCCATTTCAAAATTTTCCACCAATGGATCGCTCTTATTTCCATGATGGATTGTTTCAACAAGATTACTACAACGTTGAGTCCAATGATTTGATTGGTAATCATTTGATCAACCAATCAATTGGTAGTTATAATGTTGTGAGCTCTAATCATAACAGTTACATTAATCAAGAGGATCGAGACAAGTGGAACCAGAGCTTAAACAATACTATGAACATGAATCATAATGCCAGCACCAGTGGAAGCAGAGAATGGTGGGACACTGATCACATGAACAAGTACAACGGCAACATCAAAAACAACTGTGTGTATGAGTCCTCTTACCATTTGGAGAAGCATGGTCCTTGAATCTTAGCCTTATTATCCATTTTCCTTTTCTGTTTTTGTTTTTAAGTGATGAAAGCTTCTATCGTTGTTTCCCAAAGATTCAGACATAAGTTGCTTGTCTGATTCTTTTCCTATCTATATTTATATAAATAAATATCTATATTGATCAGTCCGTTAATTATTTTGCAAACTGCCAATGCACTTTTCTGGTTTTATAAATAGGATCTTGAGCCAACCATACACTAGTTCTTTATATTTTTAACTAACATGTACAACAAATTACGTCCAAGATAAACCCCACAAATGCAATAATCTCGATACAACATAAGTTTTTTTTCTTGATAAATGATTTGTACAACACAAGTTAAAACTCGTGCATGCAACTTGATTTTTTTTTTTTTTTGAAAATTTGGATACTCATAGAACTTGTAGTTTTTGTTTTTGACGACTTAATGCATTCACTGAGATTATAAAAATTAGAGAGTATCAAACATCCCGACGATAAGACTCAAACTAAACAAACAAAATTAAAAGGATCGTGAGAGTCAACAGCCATGACGATAAATTTATTGTTTTCTCAAGATTCAAAATAAGAGTTTTTAATAGACAGTACTTTTAAAAAGTTAAAAGTTAAGAGACGGGCTATTATATTCTGCTAAGAAATTTACCCTAAGAACTTCTCAATAATCATGCTCTAACCATTTAACAAGGAAGGCATAGACAAGCCAAGGTCAGTGATCTGCTAGTCTTTATGTTGAGCGTGAGTTGTGATTTGCTTGATCATGTGTGGATTCTCAGAACAGTTTCTAGCTTATAATCGGGTAATGCTGAATTGTCTTCTTTCTTGCCACATGTCCATAGAGATAAAAGTTTGGTTATTAATATAGAGATTACAGAGTCATGACCTGAGCAGCATTCAGGAGTGGTTGAATAAACTATAAAACAGAACAATCTTAAGAAGCGCGTGGCAGATAAATTGGAATGCAGAAAACTGAAAAACTCATATTGCTTATAGAAACAAAACAATAACGTAGCTGTAGCGCAAAGAATATGACCAACTGATCTTTTCATGATCAAAATGGGTTTAGAGCTACGTGCTTGTTATGTTTTTATTTAACACCGTGTTTAATCCTCACGCCAAAATCTCGTGGCCGTCAAGTTCTGATACACAGTGAGAATCAATCCAAAGATGAGCAAAGAGACAGACACAGATAAAGTTGTTCGGTTGAGAGAAATTGCATAGCAAATACAATAAAGATGTAGTCTTTTTTTTTTTTTTTTAGTTTGAGTCTAGGAAGTAGAAAAACAGAGCTTAACATGAAACCAAAAAAAACCATTCACAGTTAGAGAAGAATCTTACCCCCAAAAAGGGAGTCTTAGATCTGAAGAACAACGAATCCAAAACCACCCATCTTAGAACTAGTTCATAACTCTCTCGGGGCTTAGACATTGTGAACTCGAACCTCCAGCTTGATTCATCTTTAAAGGATGCAATTTTGTTGGAGCGGCGAGTTTGAATTTATCCTTTAGAGCACTGTTAACCTAGAGACCCTAAATGGGTCTCTTATTTTTTTTTTAATATTTTTTATTTGTAAAAGTGAATTAAGAGACTGGATTAAGAGATCCGGAAATTTATGTGTTCCAATTCAAGTCTCTTAATTAAGGGTTCTTAAAAAAAAAAAATTTAATTAAATACCAAATTTTTTTATTTTTCTTATTAAACTTAAACTTTTCTTTAAAACATAGCAAAAAATAACATTTTAAACATTGATTTTAAAATAAAAACATAAAAATAAAGATTAATAAAACTCTTGAAGTTACTTGAGTCAAAAGACAAGTGATTGTATCATCAACATCATCTCCTTGAAGAGTATCTGGTTTCGCAATAGGAGAAGGCAATGCAACTCTTCCCATCCTACAAATTAATGTCACAAACCGGAAGTTTGCAATCAAGTTTAACACCTGAGTCTTGCTGGAACTGAATTAGAGATCAAGCAAGCTTTGATACCTGTAATTCACATCCTACTGTGAGCCTATCGTTGGTTAATATCACAAGGAGGACCAAACTGTCGCAAGAAATCTCTGAAACACGTGAAAACAGAAAGATGGCAGTGTCTAAAGACTAGAAAAAGATCCTTGCTACACCATCCCATAGAGAATGGTTACCTTCCACGATATCATACCTGTCAAAGTTCAAAGCACACTATATACGTTTAACCATAGTAACTAACAAGAGCTTAGCAAATAAAATGAGAAAGTTCTGGAGTCTGAATGACTTCATTGTTTGTTTATAACAACAATTCATTAGTTTCTACATCTTCATTAACTACCAATCTTTCTTCAAGAGCAACACGAGTCTTAGAAGAGAGTCATTGTATAAAGTACCAATCTTTCTTCGCCTTATGTGCATCAGTAGGTAAGCGATGACCGAGCAACCTCCTAACAGCAAGTGCCTCTGAAGTACTTTCATCAGATAGCCTTAATTAAACATCTTCGAACGTATGTCATAACAGCAGAAAAAGAACACACATGTCGATAATGCAAGAAACTTTCACTTCAATCCTCAGCATATGAACAAAAAAACAGAGCAAAAGATTCTATACTAAATCATGATCCTTTCAAGTGACCATAAAGACTCAGACTTTACACACTAAGATTCATACCAACACAGCAACACTAAGTAAGCTTAGATTGAACTTACATGCCGTCTCCGACGATGATTCTTGCTCTGGCTGCAGATTCATACCAACACAGCAACACTAAGATTCTTGCTCTGGCTGCAGATTCACACCAGATGATGACCCAAAATCCTGAAAGAGGTTGCCATGTTCTGTCTGTATAAATGCGTAAGGATCTTCACCTCCATTTCTGCATAATCAAAGAGCAAAATCTCCATCAAACCAATGACCAACAACAGATTAAGAAAATGTCACAATTGAACAATCAATATTGAAAGGAGATTGATTTGAAAATCGGAAACGTTAAGAGACCCATCACATCACAATTGAACAATCAATATTGAAAGGAGATTGAATATGAAAAAAAAGGAGGAACCTTTGATCGAAGCAAAGGGCAGCGAGGAAATCGTCGTCTTCTTCCTTCAACTTAGATCCATCTGAAGGACGCGGCAACAAACCCAGAAACGCCGCGAAGGGGAAGTCGTGGTTCCCGGCGAGAAAGACGTGGATTTACGGCAGTGTGACGGCTGAGGAAGATGACTTCGTCAACAGCTTCTCCGGTTGCTTCTTCCCACCGATCAAGCTTCCTTCGAGAGAGAGAGATGTTGAGAGAAGAAGGGGAAACTCTCTCCATGAGAGACACGTGTCTCACAAGAGACGTCTCTTCTTGTCTTCAATTAAGAAACGTCTCTTCTAATAACAGCTAATTTTGATTTATTTTTAATCATAATTGCATTAAAAACCCCCAGTTAAAAACGGCGATAATCATGCTCTTAGGGTTCTGTGATTAAATAGTGTATATCGCCTTGATACGAGTGTAAATTGACGACGAGGCCCTTGCAAAATGTATCCATGTTCTATGCTTCCTTTTTTCAATCCGCTATGGCGTCTCAACCTCCTACGCCGACCTTGGCAAACACCTCATCTTCTTCTGCCCCTCTGCTTCATATTTTTATATGCTAATTGTGGAGCTGGTATCTAGTGCGTACAAAATGAACACCTTTTGTAGGAGAAATTTGTAATTCTAGGACCAAAAATAATGGGGGTTCAAATCTCAACAAGTTAATAAAATTTAAGGTAAGGAAAAGAAAAAAAAAATTTATTATTATTTTTGGGCGGGGAGTGAAAACATTTGAAATAAATAAAAATTCGCGGCTTTGGCTTTCTCACGAAACGTTCTAAAAGCTTACAAGGGAAGCTCTTTCAAGGATACGCTTCTTCACCATCTCTCTCTATAATATATATATATACCCAGAGGGAGAGACGCTTCAGTGCTTAATCTATACAGAACGAAAGAGAAGATGGGAGACGACGGCGCAACTCACCTGGAGAAGATGGGAAGAGAACTCAAGTGCCCTATCTGGTAATTCTCTCTGTGCTTTTTGGATTCATATTGATTTACGATCTCTTGGTATTAGCTTTGTAATCCAAGTTGAATTGAGGCCTTGTTTAAACAACTTACCCTTTTTTTTTTTTTTTTTTTTTTTTTTGGCAGCTTGAGTCTATTTAATTCCGCAGTTTCGCTTACCTGCAACCATGTCTTTTGCAAGTAACAACACTCCTCCTCCTTTTCTTTTCTTATTATTATTATTTCTTTCTTTCTTTTGATATAGCATGTATTAATCAAACTTGTTTTCTTTCTTTTTTTTTCTCAGTGCATGTATAGTGAAATCTATGAAAGTCGATGCTACTTGTCCTGTCTGTAAAGTCCCATTCCATCGTAGAGGTACTTTCACTTGCTTTTTTTAAATTGATCTCAGAGTCAGCTAGTTTTTGATAATTATGATGTTTGTTAGAGATTCGAGGAGCTCCTCATATGGATAGCTTGGTGAGCATTTACAAGAACATGGAAGTTGCTTCTGGTCTCCACATGTTTGTTAGCCTGACTAAACAATCATCACCAGGTATGCTTACTGTTGCCTGTTAGGATGATTGTCTTAAATGAAAAGAAGGATACTTAACTATATTAAGTAACTGGAGGTTTAATCATTTCACTTTACTTGAATGCTTGTTTTGCTGCAATTTTTTGAACTTTTATATGAACGATGAGGTAAGTACCTCTTTCTTAATGTGTGTTCTGTGATCTGTGTCTGTAGAAAAAGAAATGCATGTGGGAGATGCTTCCATTGAAAAGGAAAATGGTAAGAAACGTCTGGGATCTAGTAGTAAGGCCCGAACATCCAAGAAGAGAGGGTCTAAAAGAAACAAGGAGGCAGATGTAGATGCCACTGGACCTATTGTTATGAAGCCTTCATCCCAAACCAATAAAAGGGTGCAGCTGTCGCAGAATCACTCTTCTCAAACTTTAACAAAATCTACAGAATCAGCTGAAAAACTCAAGGACTACACTGATAAAACTGTGATTCGTTTGAACGAGCATCCAAGTCTGAATAAAGAAGATAATCTAGCACCTTTGTTTTGGTTGAGAGATGAAGATGATGGGGAGAGCTTAAGCTCGCCAACAGAAAGTGATCAGCTTTTAAATGTGACACCAGTTGATGTTCCTTCTTTCAGTGATTTGAAGGACTCAGATCATGAGAGCCCATCCAAAGTAAGTTCTTGAAACCCCAATATCTTATTTCAATGATATCTTCCGCTACTTATTGCAAAACATTGTTATGTGGTATTTTTTTTTTTACTCATAATGACTACTGCAAAGCAACCTCAAGCTATTTGACACATATCATTTACTCTTAAATCCAATCTCCAAAAAAACATCATCGGGCTCTTTGATCTAACTTCTTTCTTATGGTGAGTGTTTCAGGCAGTCGAGCAAAGGCCACATCCAGGAGACATGTTTGACAGTGAAATGTTTGAATGGACTCAAAGGCCTTGTTCTCCAGAGATTCTACCTAGTCCTGTGAAGGCCAAGGTAACGGAACTTCTTTACTCTGATACAGACAGATGTTCTCCTTCTTTGTTAGTTTCTTCATGTCGGTTGAAATTAACTGAAAATTTTCAAATTTTATTTGTAGGACCTAGGTAGAGGTGAGATTGATCTTCCCCAAAGGGAACTATCTAAAGATGCATCATCAAATAAAAAACGCAAAGCAGGAAATGCAAGAAAGAAAGTTGTTAATGTACGTGTTGGGGTTTCCAAGGAGGACCACATGGCATCGTCTGCGGGAGAGAATATTGGTGAGAAACAAGAGATTGGTGGAACTTCTGGCAAATCTATCAGGAAAGATGGAAAGCTTGATGAAAATTTGAAAGCTAAACGGGCTACAAGAAACAAGGGCCAGACTTCAGAAGTTCAGTCTGGTGTTAAAAAATCTGTGGAGGCAGAGGGAAAGCAAGGGACAAAGAGGAAAATATCTACCGTTAAAGTGTCTGCAGAGCAGCCGGTTGCTGTATCTAATGAGCTCTCACTTGGAACAGAGAACGTTGGTAAGGGGGAACAGAAACCTGAAAAACAAAGTCCTGCAGAGAAACCCTCTCTGAAAAAGAGAAGAAAATCTCAAACGGGTGATCTCTCTGAGAGAAGTGAAAAGAAGACTTCAGAAAAGAGATCAAAACTTGATTCCAGTGCAACCCCAAGCAGAGTTACACGATCCCGTGGCAAGAAAATCCTAAGTGATGAGTTGAATCAAGAGGGTGATAGACAAGATTCAACTAACAAAAAGAAACCCAACGTGGATAAATGCAATCTTACCGTGCAAGATTCAGAGAAACGCTCAACGATGAACAAGCCCTCGCTTGGAGGTAGTGTACTTCTGCGACGATGTTCTGGACCACGAACAAATAAATTCCCTTGTGCATTCTGTCAGTCCTCAGACGAAACAGAGGTAAGCAAGCTTCACTATCTTACATTGGAGTCCTAGATGTACCCCGTTAGTTGATTCTGGATTGGAATGTGTAACTGACAGGCTTCAGGAAAAATGTCTCACTACCACAAAGGTGATCCTGTCTCTGCTGATTTTAGCGGAGGGTCTAACGTCATACATGTTCACAAAAACTGTGCTGAATGGTAATATATCTGGTTATAGTAGTAACTCATGCCTTTTGAATAATTTAAACTACATGAGCATGAAACTATATTGCATTTTCCAGGGCTCCAAATGTATACTTCAACAGACGTACAGCAGTCAACCTTGATGTGGAGCTGACAAGAAGCCGGAGAATAACTTGCAGTTGCTGTGGGCTTAAAGGGGCATCACTTGGTTGTTACAATGAGGGTTGCAAGAATAGTTTTCACGTTACGTGTGCAAAACTGATACCAGAATGCAGATGGGACGATGTAAGTGTTGCATAGGTTATGTAAAAACTCTGTATCATAGTCCTTTATACCGTTTTTAACATCTTTTTTTTTTCAACAGAAAAACTTTGTAATGCTATGCCCTTTGGATGCATCCTCTAAGTTGCCCTGTGAAGAGGCTAGTCCAAAAGGAAGAAAACGCAAGCGTGCTCCTGAAGGGTAATGTTATTTTTATTTTATTAATGAGGATTATAAGGTGATTCTAATTTGTGAAATTATAATGTTGACAATTACTTTATCTATCTTCTCTAGACCATTGCAAGCTCAGGCTAATCAAGTATCTGAAAAATCTTACATCAGTGAGCTCCAGAGAAAGCCTTTTCACGGATTCCCCAAGAAAATGGTTCTATGCTGTTCAGGACTTACAGATGAAGCGAATGTATATACATACCCTTTTGCTTTATCAAAACCTCTCCACGTTATAACTTGAACCGCATTGATGGCTTTGCTTGCAGAGTGTGATTTTGGAATTTGCTGAACTGTCTGGAGTTACAGTCTCGAGAAAATGGGAACCAAGAGTTACACACGTCATTGCATCAACCAACGAAAATGGAGCCTGCAAAAGGACACTCAAATTCATGATGGGGATCTTAGAGGGGAAATGGATTCTTAGCATTGATTGTAAGTATTATCAGCAAAGAAACATGTATGTTTGTGATATATCAAAAATCAACAAGATGTCTGTATATATTTTCTTGCAGGGATCAAGGCCTGTATGAAAAACGGAGAATATGTATGCGAGGAGCCGTATGAGATTTCCATTGATGTTCATGGAACACGACAAGGACCTTATATTGGAAGGCAAAGAGCTTTAAACAAGGTTTGCCTCTTCTCTCTGCGTTACAACATACTTGATAAAAGTATCATCTAATGGTTTGATTCTACATACATTGTTCAGGAACCAAAACTTTTTAACGGACTAAAGTTTTACATAATGGGAGACTTCGAGCTTGCTTACAAAGGGTATCTTCAAGATATGATTGTAGCAGCAGGAGGAACAATCCTGTGCAGGCGACCCATTTCTAATGAAGTTTCCACGATCATAGTGTTTAATGTTGAGCCAAGCAAGAAGAAAACTCTGACGGAGAGAAGATCCGATGCTGAGGCCTTGGCTAGATCTGTTAATGCAAGAGCTGCAAGTAGTTCATGGGTCTTGGATTCTATTGCGGGTTGCCAAGTTCTAGAATTGATATAAGTTTCGTCTCTGGATGGTTTAGTTGTTTTTGGTTTTGTCAGTATGACTTATGGAGACTTGTGTTAATATTTATCTTTTAACGTTTTTATTTATGAAGAGCGAATATATCAATAAGTTTATAATATTTTACTCAATCTCAACTGTCTGATCTGATCTGATCTCTTCACTTCAAGATCAATATATCTGATCTGATATGAAGATTATTGTAGTTTTATAATGCTTGATAACTGTGAAATCTCACCTTCTGAATTACAAACTCCTTAAGGTTTTATCATGTATTTTCGGATGATAAACAAAAGTGTTAACTCTCAGCTCAACTCATTGAAAACAAAAGAATCGTCTGGTGTGAGAGACTTTGAAATTGGCTTTAGTGAGGTTTTGGAACAAACCCATCAACTGCGAAATTCCTGGTGGCTGAAGGAATGGCTAAGCGTATTCCATCTATCTCTGGCTTTGCTATCACTTGACATCCCAACCTCGACCTATACACAATTTTCATATGGAACATATCAGCAACATTTCTCCAATGAACCCGAGTGAGACCATTTTAAAGCTTAACAGAGAGAGAGAGAGGGGGAACGCACGTTTCTGTTAAGGCGAAAGCAAGATCCAGCATATCGTTCTCTTCATCTGTAGGTTCTTCAAGTTTGTTGTAGTACTCCGTGTCCTAGTTTTCAATCACAGTTTGGTGAAAACACACTTCAAGATCAATCAATTGCAAGAAAGAGAGAGAGAGAGAGTTAGTTTTACCATAACAATCACATGGCACGTCGAACACGCCAGAGAACATTCACACGCCCCTGAATATTTAGATAAAAACAACCTTATTACTACTATCTTGGTTTAAGCAAAAAAAAAAAAAGTATAGCATCAGACCCAAAAGAAAGAATGAAATGGAAGAAAAGGGTGCCTTCGAGTTCTATATCGTTTTCATGGGCAGCTTCAAGGATGTTCATTCCGATGGGGACCTTAATATGAATCTCCTCTCCATCTTTATCAACAAAGATAACGTTTATCCTGTATACAACTCTCAGTGTCAGCATTTGTTCTTGTCAAGAGTTTGAATGTTTTATAAGATAAATCTGAACACTTACTTTTTTGTTTCTTCACTGCTTGTTCCAGAGGAAGTGCTAAAGGATGTACACAGATTATGATTATTTGAGAAAAGGGCTTGCCGAAAAGTCCTAGTTTGCGTCTGTGTTACAGCCTTGTCAAAAAAAAAAAAAAGAGATCAAATCAAGATAAAAAGAGAAAATATGAATCAAAAATCTCTAAGCTAGTTCACTTGCAGGCAAAAGAGACATATCAAGCACTTTGGTTAGCTCTTTGAGCCAAAACCATTACCTTTTAATTCTCCTCTAATGATTTTAATTAGCTATAATCAATTTCATAGGATCCACCCTTTTCAGATTTAGCTAGAGACAGAAAACTAAAATCAGTTTCAACAAAGCTTTTAGATAGGCTAATTAATAACGAATCCACATTTTAATCAGAGCAGACTGGCTAATTAATAATAAAACTTTTTTCTATCTTAAAGCTATCGAGTTTGGGAAAGAGATTGTCTAATCAATGAACCATGTAAAGAGTGTAATAAACATTCACGAACTGAGAACAAAGGTCAGAGACTAACCGAAGAATGCAGATATTGGCCATAAGACCTCTGTAGAATCCTCCTTCCACAAACTGAGAAATGCCTCTCTGCCCCCAAAACATAAACAATGGAGTTAAATTACAGAAGACAACATATGAGCTTCTGCTTCCACCACCAAAAGCAAAAAAAGAACAAATCCAAATCAACAATTGCAAGAAAATAGAGCCAAAGATAAATGAAATAACCTTTTGGAAGCTCTTTGGCAATGCGAAAACCTAGTCTTGAGAGCCTGCGGAAGAGCATGATGATCTTGGCGCCCCACCAAATGTTTCTCTACCTACAACCTCGAAACCAATTCAAAATGAGTACAAGAAGAGGAAGAAGCAAAGACACAAGCATCGAAGATTCGACGAAACAGAACATAACACACAGAGAAGCTAAAGGTAAAAAAGGTTATTACTTTTTTTTTTTAAATCAAGATTCGACGATGGAGGAAAGAAGGGCTAAGAAGAGGATTTAGGGTTTGTGCGTTCGTTGACACAAAGGACAACCTCCTCCTCTGTCTCAACCTCCACCTTCTCTTCTGCCTCTGGTTTATTTACGTCCCGACAGTTTCTCTAAACCCGTACCGAACCGGCTTAGACCACACAAAACCGAACCACGTTTAAATTTCAAAGTTAATTTTTTTTTTTTTTTTTTTTTTTTTT
>NC_027750.1:57533228-57584503 GCF_000695525.1 Brassica oleracea var. oleracea | reverse complement strand
CGCTCTGCGCAAAATTTCTTGAGGACTTACAGTCCTATTATTATGAATTTTGTCATTCCTATTTTTCCATATATACCACATAATCCATGGAAAATACTCCGAATCAACATCCGTTGGAAGTCTCCAAAAAAGATGATCCAGACTAGTAAAAACGGAGGAAGATGGAAAGATTCCGGGAGGGGAAGGGATTCGAGATAAAGCCCATGTTTGAAGTGCTGGTGGACATTCAAAAATAACGTGATAGATGGATTCCTCTTCTGCCCCACAAATACCACACCGGAGATCACACTCTATACCACAAGCCTTCAGATTTTTGGATACTGGTAGTGTCCCAGATAAAATTTGCCATACAAAGTGTCTTAGTTTCAGAGAACATTTTAGTTTCCAAAAATGCGCCAAAAGGGGTTTAACATTAGGTCCATAACTTAACACTCGTGGTCCCCGATCCGGGTATAAGGATTATGTCCTAAACCCTGATTTGACCGAATATTTACCAAAGTCCGTAAACGTCCAGCCATATGTATCTGACCGTTGTGTTCTACTAACTGCTATACCACTATTTTCAGAGTTAATAAACTTGAAATTCACTATTTTCGTTCCGAAAAAAGGAAATTCACTATTTTGAAAATAAAACAAAACAAAATTAAATTAAATATTTAAATTGTTTACTTAGGTTTTTTTTTAATATATATATATATATATTATTTTCTCGAATTTATTTTGGATTATTGATCAAACTTTTTGGTGTAGATTGGTTGAATACGAATATAAAATTGTCGGGTTGAATTCAATTCGCCTGGACCAAGTTGTCTATTACAAAAACAAAAACGGCACTGGCTTACTTCTGTGAAACTATTTAGAGCAACTTCCAAATGACATTCTATAACTTCAAATATAAAATTTTTTACTCTCCAAAAAGAAATTTCAAAACTTCATATTTGAGGATTTCAGGAGTAAAACTTTATATTTGAAGTTTCGCTACTCAAAATTTCAAATTTTATATTTTTATTTGCATTTTGATCCCTACAATTACAAAACACATTTATGATTCATAAATATTTTTTTGTTTATTGTTTTAATCCTTAAAAAATTATATCTCATAAATATTTTAAGTTTTGTTTACAAAATTTAAGTTTATACATAAAATTAAATAAAATTTTAAAATAAGATGTAAAATATTTAAAACTGGATTTAGATTACAAAAATATACAAAAAAAATTAACAAAAAAGCTTTTTAAAAATTACATGAAAACATAACTATTACACAAATTTAAATATTACAACAAAACTAATAGTCAGGTAAGTTTGAATCGGAACCTTCAAAATTTCTAAATATTGTCCAATTTTTTTTTGTGTAACTGAAGATAGTTGTTGTTGTCGTTGTTGATGATGTATTTTCGTACAATCTTTTCTTGTTTATATGAATATATTCACGAATATTAATATCATCGATAAAATTTAGTCTTTTAGCAATATTTTATGTTTATTTTTTACTTTCTTGTTCTTATCTAATGTATTTACAAGTATTAATATCACTCAATTTCAACAATTTTTATCTCTAATCTACAAATTAAAAATGAGGATAGTCATTTTTACTTCAAAATGCACTAGTAGATCATATATGCATTACGAAAATCATTTTATAGAATAATATGATATTTTGGTTAAAGTTTAATATTAATTAAATTATTTTGTTTAAAATTTTATTAATTAATATTATTGTCATATGTTTATATATATGCTAGTTATTTAAAAAAAATTTATGAATTCAAATTAGTTATGATAAATATAAAGTTCATATTAGAAAATACAAATAGTTTTAAAGTTGAGTTTGAAGTTTTGCTTTCGGATAAAAACGACTTTAAACTTCAAATATAGAGTTTTGAAAGCTTAGAAATAAAGTTTTTTTTGGAGATACTCTTAAAACCAAAAAAAAAAATGATGAGAAATAAACCAACGAGAGTAGAGAGAGTAGAGAGAAAAGCTATGGATCTGCTCAGTGAAGCCTTGTGAGTTCCTCAACTCTCTTACACAATTCTTCCACTTGCACATCCATCCCTTTAGATATCTCCTCCATCTTCCTCCTGCTCAGATCCATGAACGATTCTATCAAATCCCCATCCAAGAAACTCCTCGCATCTGCACTTCTCTTCTCGTTCTTGAACGATCTCCACTGCTCATGGCTCAAACCGCCAACTCCTTTGATCACTTTCCTCATACTCGTCTGCAGTTTCTCCAGAAACGCATATTGTTCTTGCGGCAGCGAAGCCATCACTCCGATCACACCGTTGACAGTGCCAAAGATCATAGTCGGTATCTGACTAGTTTCTGAATCAGGCAGCCTCGTGACCAGAGATCCATGGCGGAATCGGTTCACAAATTCCCCAATGTGATACTCACCAACCACCTCCATGCGACACCGTTCTTCATCTGTAGCAGCTTCACTGTGCCTCTTCACTGTGAATAAGTTGTAGCAATTGTCAGCACCGAGGTACGTGTCATCATCTAGTATCCCAACTGCCGTCATCCAGCTTGCATTATAGTCTCGAGCTATCTCCTCGATCGCACCTTCCTCGTGCTTTAAAACAGACACAAGCAGTCTACATGAGATCTACGATTTAACATGTATTAACAAGAAGATGGAAGTAGCGAAATCTATTTTACCTTGTAGATCAATAAGGAGATTGACTTCATGAGGTCACCAACGACGATGAAGTCTCCACGGGTCTGAACGTAGAGAGCTAGTATGTGACCGTGATGTCCACATTCAGACTGGAGCTCCCGAGTTCCATCATCCCGCAACGTCCATTTATACAACTGAATTTTCTGATTAATAGCAGCTAGAAGTTTTCCATTGAAGGCATTAAGAGAATAAACAGATCCTTTAGTTTCCTTCTCTGCTACCAGCTGCAGCTTTCCTTCTTCAACTACAAACACAAGTATCCTTCCCTACAATCACAGAACAAAAGAAAAAAAAATTGAAAAAAAGAATTGGGAGAAATAAAGTTTAACACAAACAAAATACAGAGAGTCATGTATACCTTCGTTGGTTCGTTCTCCTCAGGCAAAACATATGAAGTACCGACACAATAGTAAACGTTTTTGTCGTCGGTAAAAGAGCAGCTCAGTATGGAGCAACCGTATTCAAAGGCATCCAAAGGGTAAGTTGCCAAGAATTCGAAATCTCGGTCATCCAACAGACGGACAAAATGCATCTCAGATTCTTCTGCACTCGGTTGGTTTCTCAAACTGCAGATAGCAAATGTTCGCGTTTGTTCCTGATGGCAGATACGGCGAGCGTGCTCTCCAATGGGAATAGTGCGTATGTGAAGCTTCTGAATCTCATCGATGGTACCAATAGTAAGTTCCCCTTCCCTAGCAATCGCTAAGCTGCTCATGGAAGAGAAGCAGAACCAAATTTCAACACTACATACTTCGGCCCCCAAAGGAAAAAAAGAGAGAGAGAGATTTAGAAATTAGTTTACCTGTCTGGAAAAGCACCAGAGTTGAAGGGACACATGTGACTAACTTCTTTCAGATTCACGTTGCTGTATATCAGCTTCTTGTTGTTGCTATATATAACAGACGGTCTATCTGATGCAGCGAAGACATGCGTTGCACTTTTAGATGAAAACGTACGCAGAGTTATAGGCTGAGTCCCAAGCGATACTTTTTTCCGATCTCTCAACTCCCCAGTGCTCGTATCCAACTGGAAGTTTAATAGATGGCCATCTCCAAGAGCACACAGCAAGTAAGATATCTGCCACAAAATGAAATACCATTTGTTATCTAGTATGGCAACCAAAGGCTGCATTAATAATAAGATGGTGAAGAAAACCATACCCCTTCCAATGCACAAAGAAGAACAGATCGGGGAATTATCTCTCCTCCTAGTTGCTCCTTAGTGAATAGAGTCAAGTCCGGCAGCACAAAAATCCTTACACTTATATCTGTCCACATCCCCACCGCAGCTAGCTGACTGTAATTAGGATTGTCCCCAGTGGGGTTTATATCAAGACAAGAAACCTCGTACTCCAACTGGGCATGTTTGACTTCCGTCAATGTCCCATCTCCAATTTCTATATAGACCAAATGTCCACCTCCAGTCGCCAAAAGAACCTAACATGTATATCAATCCAAATCACATTGCATGTCTAGAAACGAGAAGGATACTGAAGCTATAAGTTTTGGAAAAAAAAAAAAAATCCATGTATAGTACTAAATACTCCTAGAATTCTTCTCTCTCGGGAAGTTTTAAATATAGCAGCTCCATATAAATCCTTAAGAAAGTAAGACACACCTGGCTAGCATTTGCAGTTGCAACATTAACAGTGAATCCAGCTGGGGCATCCCATTTATTCCGCAATTCTCTAGTTGTCGAACTGACTAGCCTCACAGAATTTGAAGTAATCTGATCAAGAAAAGACAGTAGTTAATGCATCCTCGAGTAAAAGATAGGATAGAAAACTGTAGGAGACAAAAAAAAAACATGCCCACTGAAAAATAACATCGATGAAATGACAAGAAACTATGTCAAAAGGACATCTAAATTTGATTCGCTTTGAAAGACCCAGAAGGCCTAAAAATTGACAACTGATTTAACTGTACGTAGATGACACATTGAAATGCCGTGAAACGCAAAGAAGACAAACCATATATTGATAACCTGGACATAGACTCAAAACCTACAAATTGGATTTCGACAAATAGTTTTCTGCATAGAAACTGACGAATGAGCACTGGCATAACATACCTGTACAAGTTGGTTGTAGACAGCATCATGACAAAATAAAGTCTGGACTTGAGACAAGAAACCCTCAATCTCTGTGTCTTCCAGTTCATCCTCTATGTTCATGGCTAAGATACGAGTTTCACTGATGAAACTAACTACCAGGAATGTATCAAAGGCGTCATCAATTGAAGATTTCAGCGACCATATTCCTTTGATTCCTGGAAGTTCCACGGACGCCTGTAATACAACAGAGTCATATATAAAAATGAGAGAGCTACTCATACATGACACCTAGTCAAAAAGACATTCTTGATAAACATCAAACCTGTTCATTTATTCCTATCCCATTACGAACTATGCGAAGAGAACCATCCTTGTATGCTCCAGAGCAAGTTACAACCTGACCTTGCCCCTGTCTCTCAAGGTCAACTACACAAAAGTCGACAATAGGCCCCAAGTTGACATACTGTTCTATAATTTCTACATATGAACCGTTTGCATCCGGCTGCATGTTTAACTTTATAAGCTGCAATTTAAACATGAAAACATTCAGATGCTTCATACTTTATATTTATACTAGAAATCATAGAAGATTAGAGTCTAACACAAATAACTAGGATAGTGGTAACCAAATTTTTTATACTATACATTATCCAAGAAAAATAAATATAAAAGATTTTGTAATGGGAACCTTCTTCAATCCTAGCGTACCTGTGAATCTCCATAGCTTGAGCCGATAAAGACGACAGCATTGTCAAGATAGGAGATGGTAGATGCAATCGATGTTTCACCCAAAAGCTCAATTTTGAGGCCAGTGACCCTAGAGAAAAATAAAGTCAGAATATCCACAATTTTGTTTTTATTTAGACAGAGCTTTGTAATATCAACTCACTTTTCTTTCTCGTGGGTTATAACAAGGAGGTGGATCAGTCCGGCATGGTCACCAAGAAGATACCTAGAGCCATCAACATCAACTCTTCCATATGCCTTTGTGATGGACTGGACAATTAAATTGAAGCTTTGAAAATCAGGGGGTGCTCACTGAAAGGTTATGCACATGTTTATAGGAGCAATGGAGCATATGGCATGATGTCAGAAAAACTTACAGATCTTATTGGTATAGCTTTGAGTGCATTGGCACTACAATACACAATTGTTTCTTCTCCAATGATAAGGACCCCACACAGAGGTGAAGGCACAGGGATCAATAGGTCAGCACCATTGTCAAGATTGTTCTGTGACCATGGTCCTTCGACAAAATCTTTCTCCTTCTGAGAAACTTCATATGTTTTTACATGACGAGCATCTTTGTTGTCCTATAACGCAGGAATTAATTAGTTCACCCAAATAAGTCCTAGATCACATTATACCAAGTTAAGAGAAAATATACAATTCGTTTCTACAAAAAATACTATACACATATAGAAAAACAGTAGTGCTAATTTGCTCAATTTCTACCAGCTTTCCAACAGAGCGGATTTTAAGAAAGAACCAAGGATTCATGTGAACATTATTATATATTAATTACAAATATAAATAACCATAGCAAATTCATTTAACCTGATAAAGTACTGCGATTGTTGGCTTTGCGCATCCATACAGAAACTTGATATCCAGGACCTGCAACTCCTCCAACCTGAAATTTAGTCAATATTAGATTCAGTGTTGTAGTTCTCGAAATAACCACATCTGCAAGAAACAAAGAGTATCGACCGAGTGTATTAATAAAACAGAATCTGATGCATGGAAACAAGGGTTCACCAGAACAAACACGACGTAGACGACTAACCAACATAAGAAAAAGAGCTGTCCTTTATCGAAAGGGGGTACCTTATGTTATAAGCTTCCTTGAGCTGTCCTTTATTGTCAAATGGAACCACCTAACCAAAGTCGGTTGATAAATAAAATTTCCGTAACATGACACAGACAGCTAACGAGCATACCATGCGTCAAATTTCTTCTAGAGGTAAATAACATACCTTAAACAAGCCGTCATACAGATGGAGACCAATGAATCTGCAATCAGGATCAATTATACCAATCTGCAAAATCAGTGTAAAGTGAGAACTCAGGAATGCCACATAAGTCAAATTTCACAAAACTGATACAATGCAGTAGTACTGAATTCAATACCTGACCATTGTCGGTCTGTCTGCCTATACGATCAGAGACATCCCCCATTGCCCTACATAATGATGAAAACAATATTTAAGAATCAGCAGTACAGGAATCGAGTCAAGCAACATCTATGTTAGCACCAGACCAGAGAAGCTTTTGTCGAGGCTATGTATATACAACAAAGTATGAGTAAGTTAATGACCAACAGTAGCTGAGATCCTATAGCTTATTCAGAATAAATAGGAACCTCATGAACTTTGAAGTTGTTTCTAAAAAAACTACAGCGTAAACCATGCAATTGTCTGCGACTAGTTACTAAAATCCGATACCTTTCCAAGCCCAATACAAAATTTTGGAGAAAAAAAGAATACAGAAAGCACATAAACTAGAAGAACTATAAAATTTGATTCCCCCTCCCCTCCTCCTTTTTACCTTGTAGTAAGCTCGGAGGAATCAGAATCCCACTGAAGAACACAGAATTTATATCCCTCAGTTGCAATGAACAAAAAATCTTGTGTTTCACCCTGCAAAAGATGAAGTAGTTATCATTTAACACTGTCACTTACTCCCAGACTGAAAGAAGTAGGCATCAAGGAAACTATACTCACATGGGGACGGAACAATTCCAAAGTAGCGATTCTCCCATATAGAGGAACATCCAGTATAGCCTGCAAAAGACTAAATCACTCAACATATCCGAACCAAAAGACTAAAGTAAGAATAACATTTAAAATTTCCAACTTTAATCCAAGTAACTGAACATTTGTAAATTTGAAATAAACTCATCTTCGGAAAACAAAACCATTAGAACAAAAGATGTGTGAAGTACCTCAAGTCCCTGTGGAGTAAGCAGATGGATCTCGATGCGAGTGCATTTCCTGAGAAAAGTCATAACACTGTTGTCATACTACAGACCCATAAGAAGATAGCTTATAAAACAGTTAACAGAATTGTATGCAAACAAAAACTTGTAACAAGAAATCAAAAGCATCAAGGTGCATTCTTTAACATGAAATCAAGTGTAGATCAAACGCTGGTAGATCAACAGGTGAATCGATTGTGTACATCTCTCTCATAAACCACATTAAAGCAGAGGATCCAGGAGACAGACTACAGAAACCGACGAGCTTCCTTATAAACCCTAAAAGCACAATTGCGAGAAAGAAGGAGTTACGTACGCGACAATGAGATTGAGCTCCTGGGGACTGGTGAAGTTTCCGACGCAAGAGTGAGTGACAGAGGTTGGTTTCTGAGCCGTGACGACGTAGTTCCATACGCTCATCTTCTTCTTCTTCCTCTTCGTTCGTTACGGAAACTAGGGTTTCGCTTTCTACGCGACTCACGCGGAAATAAACACTTCCCGCCTCTGTTATTATAGAGGAGCAACGGAGAAGAGAAGAGGCGATGCAATGCAAGAGAGGAGGCGGCGCCTTAAGAAGAATGGCCGGTTCAGAGCAGAGACTTGAAATTAGAAGGACGGTTCGGTTTAGTTTGGATAACCGTAATTGAAATTTTGATTTCGGATCGATTTGGGCCTTTAAGGTATGACAGGCCCAAATGATAACACTTACTAAACCCAACCCTAAGAAGACGATTTGTTCTTCTTCTTCTTCGTCAGTCGTCGTCGTTCTCCTTCCATCTGCGCTGCGATCTCTCTCTCTCTCTCTCTCTTCTCTGAGGTAAGCTTCTCTTAGATCAATCGTGATTTCGAATCCCTGCGGTGAAATCGTATCTAATCGTAAAGGTTATTCATTTTCCACAGTTTGAATCGATCTCAATATTGAAAATTTTAGCCTAGATTAATCTGGATGAATCCGTTGAGTCTTTATCATATCCCTATTGATTAGAAACATTATGGATAGAGTTGATGAAAAGCTTAAAGCTTTAGTGTTTATGGAATGGTTATGTTCTTGTGGATGTAAGCGTTATTATCTCATATAAGTTGTTCATTCCGGGAGTGAGGGATAATGTGTTTTTTTTTTTTTTTAATTGCAGATAATGTTGACGGAAACACCGTTTAGGCCAAGAGAGAAGCTTGTGGAGAAGCAGAGGTTGTTCCAGAGCATCCAGAGGCACACTTACCTTAAAGGACCAATGGACAAGGTCACATCCGTTGCCATTCCTCTTGCCTTGGCTGCATCTTCTCTCTACATGATTGTAAGTTTTACTCTTGTCTCATTTCCCTTTTTGGTTTTGCAGAATTATCTCGTCATGCTTTGCCCATGTTTTCTTTGAATCTCTTCTTCCTTTAATGGGTTGGAACACGTTTTAAAGCTTGCTACTTCCTGTCAATTGTGTTTTGCTAAAATCCAAATTGCCCTAGTTAAATTGGTTTTGATATTGTCTCAGCTTTATTAACCATGGATGTTCTCATCATCTAACTATGGAAGATTTGTGTGGATGGATACAGGGAACAGGAATCTACAACATGTCCAACGGAATCGGGAAGAAGGAATAATCAAAGCAGCTTCTTCTTTTTTTTTCCCCCTCTTTTCATTTAATTATAATGCTTTTGGAGGGTTCTCTCTATGGATCCAGTAGCTGCTGCTGCCATATCAGACTAATGGTTGTTGCAGCTGTGTTATATTCCCGTTTTGCCAAATAATAATTTGCAGACAATTTCGAAAGCTGAAACATGTTTTGATGAGTATTTGCTAATGACAAATTGAATTCTTTTCTTCTGCGTTCTCTCACTTGTTGTGTCGTACTCGCACACACACACACACAAAGGAATATAAGTAAAGAGTAAGAGAGCACAGGTAAATTACTAAGACCGGGCCCAGATGGGTTAAAACACTCTTTACACCGAATCCAACCCAAACAACCCAAAAGAGGCCTTTCTTTCTCTGCTGGGAGAAGAAGCTTCTTTCATCCTCGTCCTCTTGAGCCGCCATCTCTCCTCCTCCAAACTCTCGATTTCTTTCTCCAAAGGTAAAGCTTCTTAGATTTCCCTCCTAATCGTTTCGTTTCGTTTCAAAACCCTAAAGTTTCCAACTTTTAGAATATCCATATCCGTGTCGATCTCAAATCACAGAGATTGATAAACCCTAATAGCTCCCTTTCTTTGCTAATGAATCTTGATTGACAAGTTTCTAGCTTTGATGTATGTTTCCTCTGTCTAACGTTTGCAAAAGTGTAGGACAATGCCGAAGATTAAGACTAACAGAGTAAAGTACCCAGAAGGTTGGGAGTTGATCGAGCCGACTCTCCGTGAGCTTGACGCCAAGATGAGACAAGGTTTGTTGAGATCATCTAGCTAGCATTTTGGGTTATTTCAGATGCTAAAGTTTACCCTTTTTTGGTTCTTCTCTTAACTCGTTACGCAGCTGAGATGGATGAACATGATGGCAAGAGAAAGTGTGAAGCCTTGTGGCCAATCTTCAAACTCTCTCATCAGAGGAGTCGCTATGTCTATGACCTTTATCACCGCAGGGACGAGATATCTAAAGAGCTCTACGAGTTCTGCTTGGACCAGGGCTACGCAGACCGCAGCCTCATTGCCAAATGGAAAAAGGTGCCTCTTCTTTACTCCTATAGTAGTTTTTCTGCATAGGACATTGACTTTGAAAATATGTTTTAAATGTTTTATTAGTTTAGAGAGGGGCTTAATTATGGCCGTAGTGCACAATGGTTTCTCTGAAATAAGATGTCTTAGCAAATGAACTTGTTTGGAACCATCTTACAAACTAAAAGTTTTTGAATTAAGATATTTGTTTCGTTTGGTAGGGAGGGTACAGAGATCTGGTCATTATGCTTTGAACGACAGGTTCTTCTCAAGATATGTTATCTCTGTTTTGTTAACACTAATGCTTTTCTCCCAGCTTTTGATGATGGGTTCCCTTGAGTCCTTGCTTTCAGGTTCTGATTCATATTATGTTTGTAGATTGTATGTGTACTTCATCTGGATTTTACTTTTTGTTTTCTTTTAGTAGACAAAGATTTGTTCAGATATATATCTTTCTCTCTTTTTAGCTTGTTACTTAACTCTCTATATAAACTCTGTGCTTTGTGAAATGCAGTCGGGATATGAGCGATTATGCTGTTTGCGCTGCATTCAGCCAAGAGACCACAACTATGGAACAACATGTGTATGCCGTGTTCCCAAACACTTGCGTGAAGAGAAAGTTGTTGAATGCGTTCACTGCGGTTGTCAAGGATGCGCCAGTGGCGATTAATCTCTACATGTGTTTTCTTCACGATTCCCCACTGTTGCTGTATTCTATATCTTGTCAAATCTGAATTGTGTACCCTTAAAAAACCCTTAAGAAACTCCCTTTCAGAACCTCTACTTGTTAACTCTTACGTTGGTGAGACACTAGAAAGGCGTTCCCGGTTTGGTATATAAATGAATTGAGATAATGATTTTCGATTAGATTTGTGTTTAAGTATTTATCAGTGTTCCAGGCCGTCTAGTTGGCAAATCGAGTATGAACGAATTGGTTGTTTCAAACTGATTTGTTATAAAATCAGCCTAGGCAATAAAAAAATCGATCTAGGTGCCCGTCTAAACAATAATGTTCTATGAAACGCCTAATTGTATATTTAGGGCTAAAGGACTTTAGGCGCCATAATTATATATATTATATGGGCCCCAAATTTTGCCAATTTATCACTATAGCTTAATGTAGGGATTATTGCGTGAGACCGCGATCCTGGATAAGACATGCGCCGGTTAAATTTATATGAAAATTATTTAAAAAATATTGTATAGAAAAATAAATATATATTTTTGATTGAATTAATATTTTGGCCATTAAACAATTTTTTTATTTTTTTGTTAATTACATAATTTTGTTTACTGATGAGGTGATCTCATTTTTTTAAATATTTTAGGTCAAAAAATCACTTATCGCATAAGAACCCAACATTTAGGCTGAAAAATCTCAAGTCTACTATTTGGTTACAATGAAACTACGTCAGCTCGGTTTTATATCATGATTTAGCAATTTAAAATTTAATTATGGATATGAGAAGTTTATGTTCACGTGTCAATCCTATCTAGCATCAATATTTTTCTATTTTTTGCGTCTCTTTTTCATTTTGGTTATTGCTCAATATAAATATTGATTTTAGAGTTTATTTTTATTTCGTTCGTTTGTTTTGGCCTGAGATTTAGAAAATGTTTAAGATTTAAAATTATTAAAGAGCTACATACTTAGGTTAAGATCGCGCCTTGTGCAAAATAAATATTTTATATTTATTACTTATTTTATGTTTTTATGCATATTATGAAACAATAAAATAATAATTATATATATTGAATAACTAAGAAATCAATTACTATTATGTAAAAAATTGGTGTTCACATATAAATCAAACGATCACTCTTGTTTATTCGCAATCATTTTAGGGTAAATAAATCAAAACAGTCAATCTTATATATCATATATGATATATAATTAAATTTAAATGTTATTAACATAGATATATAGTATACTTTTAATATGTATATTTATTAAATGAAGTTTCTACTCATATGATTTTATGATTATTTGTATATTTGTGTAACAAAATTTTACACCAACTAAATTTTTTTAATGTGGGATGTTTAGTAGTTTTAATAATTTATAATCATTTAAAAAAAACAATGAAAATTTCAAAATTAGAATATTAACTTTTCGATATATGTTTATTTAAAGACATTATTAAAATTTATATCATAACACATGCTTGTATAGTTTTGTGAATATGCATATAGTTGTGTAATAGGGGATGTTGTGACATAATAACAAAAGTATAAATATGCATAAGTTATTTGAATGTATGTATACGGACGTAAATTTAAATATTCACTAATATACAAGTAAATAGTATATAGTTATGTGCGTAAATACGTTATGTATATAGTCGTAGCAATGGATATAATGATATATATTCTTAAATATACAGTTTTATCAATATGCACATAGTTGTAAAGTTTTGTCAATATGCACATATTAAATATTTTGTTTTTACCAAAAATATATGGTAACCGGCAATATATATTAGACGAACTATTACAAAATTGGCGTACAACATTACATAAGAATATATGCTAATAAGTGCTAGCATTCCAATAAACTGTCAATTCCATTAAATGCTTCATTATCTCACGCTATGTATCAAATCATAAGCTTAGCGTCATGTGCATCGAATTTTTAAGGGATCCTAGCGAAATCATTAGAGAGCTTTTGAATCAACTATTTTATTCAATTGAATATGGAGCTCACAGTCATCAAAATTGCTATGATAATTAATTGGCACCTAGGATAGACACTTTTTTAATTTTTAGAAATTTGAGGATACATCTTTTCAAATATTCCTCTATTAATATATAAAGAATAATTGATGAGTTCGACTGACTGACTGCCCTCTTTTACTACTTTTTCTTTTTATTATTTTCCTTTTAGAGTTTAAGAAAAAACATGAATTAAAAATTGTCACATTCAATATTTACCTTTTCTATCAAATTCAGTCTATTTTATCACGACTTATTCTTGGGTTCACTCTTTAGCGTGAATTTCTAGGTTTACCGAACAATAGGATTGTGTTATTTAATATTCAATATATTTTATAAAAGGAAATAAAATATTATCAAGTTATATTATGTTTTTAAAATAAAAAATAAAAAGAAATAAATAAAAAATAGTAGTAATTACAACAAAAAAAATTTTAACCAACAAAACACTAAACCCTAAATCCTAATCCTTAAACCCTAAATCATAATCCTTAAACCCTAAACCCTTGGATAAACCCTAAACCCTTGGGTAAACCCTAAACCCTCGGATAAATCTTAAATTCTAAATCAAAAACACTAAACAATCGAGGGTTTAGGGTTTAGGATTTAGGGTTTGGGTTTTAGTGTTTAGTGTTTAGTGTGTTTTTATTTAGTGTTTATGATTAATCCAAGGGTTTAGGATTTACCCAAGGGTTTCGAGTTTACCCTAGGGTTTAGGATTTAGGATTTAGGGTTTAGGAATTAAGATTTAGGATTTAGTGTTTTGCTGACGACGTTAAAAATATATATTTTTTTTAATTCTTTTTTCTGTAACTACTATTTTTTTTTATCTTTTTTTATCTTTTTATTTTAAAAACATAATATAAATCTCTAATATACTAAAGTGTAATTCGTTTCACCAATCAAACTGACATGTGGAAAATTATTATTTTTTTTTTAAATTGAAAAATACAGAAAAGCAAAACACGATATTGCTCAGAAAAATATGGAAGTTTGAAAATAAAACAAATAATCAACCTTTTACGACCCAATCATGTGAAGCAATTTTTTTATTTCTTTTTATGTTTTTAATCAACTATGTGAAGCCATTATCTATGTGTCAATATATTTTTGTTCATCATAATGTTGTCTGATAATTATAGAAACATAGTTAGTTTTGAATTTTTCTTTGGATCTCCTATTTTTCTTGAGTTTATATATAAACTAACAATTTCATTATTCTTCTCATCAATTTTAAGCTACGTTGATTTATATAATTCCTCTATTTTCTTCATCTCCTGTAAATTCATCTACTCTCTTCTCAGTTATTTATAAAACGAGATAATACTTTAACGTTTTAAATCTCTTATATTCATTTGTCTTCATCAACAGACATTTGAGATAAATTGTTAGCGAGAAAGTGATAATTTTTTAAAAAATTATCTTCGAAGGTGAGATTTCATCTTCAAGTATTAAATATTATAGACTAAACATTTAGTACCTATCTAATCTATATAAAGGATTCATCAAGCCGGTGATGGATTATATGTGTGTCTATTTTGTTGATAATATGAAGTTCACGTGTTTACGAAGGAGTACATTTACCCATGTGCACTATAATCAATATTACCTTTTTCTGAGGCTTATTACTATAAATCTAGATATCAAATTTTCTATGTGTTTTTGTCATATTTAATTTATAAGTTTTTTTTATCATATTTGCTACAGATGGAAAGAACCAATATGAAAAAAAGATGACAAAGAAGTCACACATGAAGATGATGATTTTGGTAATGTTTCAGCAAAGAAGGCAAATCAAACTTCACAATTTCGAGATTGGATGGAAGTTAATAGTAAGAACAGAGAGAAGACAATTAGTAAACATGAAAATTACTCAAGTACAAAAGAACTTTTAAACAAGATCAAATGTTCGACCAGTTATGAGGATATACGAACCGTTAATGGAATTTCGTATACAACATTTGAAGATGCTTATAATGCTCTTCTTATTTGAATTTTTTTTTTTATCATGATAATTTTTTCTTATTTTCACTTATTTATAGCAAATAAAGTGGAAACTTAAAAAACAATTATCTGACTTCAACAATATAAATTTTTCAACTAACGAAGATATACAGAGTAATATTAAATACATGATGGATTGATATGATTGGAAATTAAAAAACTGTGAGTGTTTTGATTTTTGCAAAGAATAATATACTCCTATAAAAAATCCCTTATATCGGACTTCAGCTACAATATTATTATACCAACCTGGTGATGGATGATTTACATTGTCTATTTTCTATGATTTTTAAAAAAATCTACGGATCAAATACAAGATTTTCTATGTGCGTATGTAACTGTATTAAAATTAATATAATAAAGGATAGATAAAATAATCCATAAAATTAAATTAACAATTAAAGATATAAATATAGAATAACTACCCACGATTATTTATCCCACAAACCTTTCTCCTAATTATTCTCAACCGAACACCATCATCACACGATAGTTTCATCTTTTCCTTTCTCTTTATCACCACCGTTTCACCTTCTTCTTTTTTCACCATTGTTTCATCTCTTTTTTTCTCTCACCATCGTAATCAAAATACTTTGCACGGATTTTTGCTTTCTAATAATTTTTTTCTTCTTATCTAATACATCATCCTCTCTCTCTTTCTGCAGAATTTAGGTTGAAGATGCCACTGGAGTATATTCCTATTTCCCAGCTCAATTCATCTCGAAAAGAATGAAAAATCCGAGTGTTGGTCTCACGGGTATGGAACTACTACTCCAAAAATAAACCTGAAGTTGTTCTCGGGATGGAAGCTATCCTTGTGGATGAAAAGGTGTATACACTTTGATATCTAATTTTTTTTGTAGAAATAGTGGTTGAGTGTATACCTAAATAGTCATTTATTTTCTACAAATATGTTGTATATTCATCAAATTTTGATATGATCTCTAAACTTTCCACTTGACAGGGAGAAAATATTCAAGCTTCTGTGAAACAGATGTTGATTAAAAAATTTGGAAGGGGCCTAAAAGAAGGAGAGTATCTAGATGTCATGAATTTTGAAGTGTTGGGTAACAATAGTCCTTCATAATGCACCTTCAGGTACTAAATATTTTGTCTACCGTGTACTATTATCATCTATATATTATTACATAGTTTATTACATTTACTAATCCTATAATTATTATTTGCAGATGCATAGTTAAAAAATGGCAAGTCATGTGAAATTTATAAAATGTTATAAAACTAATCTTGTTTTCACTTGACAGAGAAATTTCAGGTTACTGTGTTTTTTACCATCTGTTATGATTTCAAGTAAATATGAAGACCCAACGTTTTATGGTTTAGTTTTATTTCTTAATGTCAATACAGCTATGCAGTATCATAATACTTTCTACTATATTGCTTGATTATGGAGTATTATTTCTAAATATGTTTTTGCTTGATTCTGTAATTTTTTTTTTTAAAATAGAAATAATAAATACTTTAGCAGAATGCAGAGAAGGGACAATATAGATATCAAGCAGCAAGTCATCACCATATCCAAAGAGCTATTACGGGAATGATAAAATGTTACTGATTAAAACACCACCAAACTTATTACCTCTCGCTGAAGTTAGATGGATATACAGTATCTCCCGACTCCATGTGGAGCATTTGCAGAGGCTGATACTAGGTCAATAAGAACTTGGTGAACCTAATCAAAAGTTAAGATCATGTTAGCGTAACAAAAGGAGTGGAGACAAAAGAGAGATCTCCATGCATGATTTATAAAATCATTAAAAGTATACTAAGACTTAAATGACTAGATAAGAGGATTAAAACCAGAGAAAACTTAACTAAACTCTCAGCAACAACCAGAAGAATTGAAGTGTTAAAGTGAGACGAATGTAGTAAGTTACTGTAATTCAATTAATACTTAACAAATGAAAGTCACACGGCATTTAAACAAACCTCTTTAGGAATTGCTGCTGTTGTATTGTCGATACGTCCCCTCCCCTCCCCTCCCAATGTGCAGCCATTATCATTATCAACACAAGGTCAAAAGCCTCTAAATATCTGTTGAAATTAAAGATATCAACATATCTATTTTATAAACATTTACTTCAATATTATCCATAATTATAATATATTTAAAAATTACTAATTCATTTAAATTTACAATTATAAGAAATTAATTAAAAATATAACAGATTTTTGCCCGTGCATAGCACGGAAAGTAACACTAGTTGATAATATTTTGTTTGTTTTCTAAAAGATATCAAATTTGAAATAATAAAATTATATTGGTTGGTGAACCCAAAAATAACTCTTTTATCACAATGCATTATTAAATAACCCATTTAGTCAAGCACAGAGAATACTGTTTTCCACTCTTGCCAAACGGACTGAAACCATCAGTACATAATTCAAGGTAGACATTTCTTCTCTCAT
This sequence comes from Brassica oleracea var. oleracea, assembly GCF_000695525.1. Taxonomy (NCBI): domain Eukaryota; kingdom Viridiplantae; phylum Streptophyta; class Magnoliopsida; order Brassicales; family Brassicaceae; genus Brassica; species Brassica oleracea. The sequence goes on along the minus strand of NC_027750.1, from coordinate 57,567,002 downwards.
ACGCAAAGTCGGGATACTTTGATTGGAAATGCTTCCACGCTTTTGCATCTGAAGGATGTCTGATCTCACCATCTGTTGAGTGCTCCGCATGCCATCTCATTGGTTGCGCTGTGCGTTCAGACAGATACAACCTCTGCAACCTTTCCGTCAAAGGTAAATACCACATCCTTTTATATGGCACTGGAACTCTTCCAATTGTATCTTTATAACGAGGCTTTCCACAAAATTTGCATGTAACCCGCTGTTCATCCGCCCTCCAATAAATCATGCAGTTGTCGCTGCATACATCTATTACCTGATACGATAAACCAAGACCAGCTACGAGTTTCTGAACCTCGTAGTATGAACCAGGAGCTACATTATCCTCGGGTAAAATACCTTTTACAAAATCAGCAATCGCATCCACACAGTCTTCAGCCAAATTATAATCTGTTTTAATGCCCATCAATCTTGTAGCAGATGATAAAGCTGAATGACCATCTCTGCAACCTTCGTACAATGGTTGCTTTCCAGCATCCAACATATCATAAAATCTCCTAGCTTCTGCATTGGGTAAATCTTCCCCTCTAAAATGATCATTTACCATATGCTCAGTACCTACACCATAATCTACATCCGTTCTAATTGGTTCTTCTAATCTAACCGCTGGCTAAGGTTCGCTAGTACTACCATGTTCATAATCAGTTTCCCCATGATGATACCAAATTTTGTAACTTCGTGTAAACCCACTCAAATATAGATGAGTCCAAACATCCCACTCTTTAATAACCTTTCTATTTTTACAATTAGAGCAAGGACATCTTAACATACCTGTTTTTGCTTCCGGTTGTCGGTGAACTAACCCCATGAATTCGGTTATACCTCGTTGGTATTCTTCCGTAAGCAATCTCGTGTTCGGATCCAAATGAGGTCAATCGATCCAAGAACGAAAATAATTTGAAGAAGACATATTTTTTATGAATCAAATTCGTGTGTAAAGAGAGTAAGAGGGAGCATGAAGATATGGAGTGAATGAAGAGGAAGAGGAGTGCTTGTATATATAGATTAAATCCTGCCGACATACCGAGGAAATTCCGACGGAAAAGGCTAGTTAGTCGGAATTTCCTCGGAATTTTGTAAAATCCCCCAACGGCTCTCCAACGGCTATAATATTTCCTCAGAATTCATCAATTTCCTCGGGATATTCCGAGGATTTCATTTTCCGTCGGAATGTCCGTCAGAATACCGCTGTTTTCTTGTATTGCTTAGTTATATAAAATAGACGTTCTTCTTGTTGTTTTTGTTTTATATTCTATATTTTGATAAAATAACTTTGTAAACAAGATATATATATATTAACAAAGGACTTAAATTATCAGTTGCTCAACTTCTACATTTTTAATCGGAATTGAAGCGACTCTCAAATATTCCACGTGACTTTTTGCTCTATTTATTCATTTTCTTTTGTAAGTTTTTTATAATTTTCTAGGAATTCATCAAATCTGAACAAAACAAATTATCATAAATTGGGTTCTAATCCCTGAGGATTTCATAAAGGAAAAATAATATTGATGTTGATGTTAATGTAATTTTATCATATGTTGCCATATTATACAATTTATGTTTTGGTTTATTTATAGAAAACGTTACAAAAATAAGATTAGTAATCAACTAAATGAATTATCAGTGATATTATTAGAACCAATATGGCTTAAAGATTTTAGTTATTCAAAGTTCATCAATTAAACATTATTTTCATGAATAATATGATTTTATCTCTATGTATTTTATTTTATTTTTGTTAACAAATTATAACATAATAATATAGTACATATATATAAGGGCATAATTTTTTTATGCGCTTTAGACACCACCTATGTCCGGACCGGCACTTTGTATATTGTATAAATGAAGAAATTTTTTATTCCATTTAGACATGAACAACCTATTTTCACACATTTAGTTTATTACTTGAACCTTACTTCGACCATGTGGACAACATATTTGGTTATGCTCCTGTTTAGATGTGGTGGTAACTGGACGTGGTTATATTTGGGATTGGACCATACGCGTCCAGAAAACGAAAATGTCCGGTAACTAGCACGACATGGACAACTAATTTGACACCCCTACTAATTAAGCTCTTGTTTCTACATATCAGAGTTTAAAACTTACGTTATTCTATTTGTTCACATAACATACATAACGCATGATCATTTATTGTTAATTTTATTAATATTTTATTGAATGAACGATTCAAAACTTAACAAGTGATCACAGTTCTTGGACTTCGTATAATATAAAGCGGAGGTTGAAGTAGATATGCAAAAAATGAAATACGAATCTCGTGACGTTGTCGTAGTACTATTAAAACAGAATAATAGTATAGATTCTGCCCATGTTTTTTAAATTATATACAAGAAAGTGTCATTACCTAATTTAGATTTTTTTTAATTAATTTGTTTCCTATATGTATAACCTATCATTTTTAAAAAGTTTTTGACCCGTAATTAATTCACTTACCATATTTATAACTAATCATATTTATAACCAATCTCACACCATATTTATAACCGACCATATTTATTATATAAGATCGTATTTAAAAAGAAACAAATTATCAAAATCTATTAATCTCTTATTATACACGATTCCTTTTCGTTTTTTTTTCTAAATGGCCAAAGAATGCGGCTACAAACCAACAACTTATGATCGATCATATGACAAAAACTCATGGGTAATTTTGTAATGTTTCCATATTAAATATCCGTCACGTATTTCCAGCTATTTACGTAAAAACTGTTAACAATAAATTACACAAAATTGGTCAAATAAGAACAATGACTATAAGTATGGCGGACTTTAAGATCCACTGTGTATCCATTTCAGTTTCAGCTCTCTTTCTGTATTTTTTCTTTCCTCATTCACTCCAGATTCAAAAAGAAAAAACACTTTCAGAGTCTGAATCTTACATAATATATATATATTTTTTCTTTCTTTCCACCGAAATAAGAAAATGGGATCAGAAAACGGTGACGATGGGCTTCGTCGGAGAGGTTGTTCATGCACGAAAGATGATTTTCTCCCGGAGGAGTCGTTCAAAAGCATGGGGAATTACGTTAAAGCTCTTAAAGAGACACCGAGTCGGTTCGTAGACCGTTTACTGACTCGGTCACAAGACTCGGTGGAGATTCATGATATGAAGGCACGTAGTGGTCACGAAATGAAGAAAACGTTAACGTGGTGGGATCTGATGTGGTTTGGTGTTGGTGCAGTCATTGGGTCAGGAATATTCGTTCTTACCGGACAAGAAGCACGTGACAGTGCTGGTCCCGCTGTTGTGGTGTCCTTTGTAGTCTCAGGTGTCTCGGCTATGCTCTCCGTGTTTTGTTACACCGAGTTCGCCGTGGAGATTCCTGTCGCAGGTAACAAAATATTATGTTTCTTAGTATAATATTATTATTCTACCTATAGTTCATAACTAGAGAATAAAATTAGGATTACGTATAATACGCAGTAATTACTTACTTCCTTGATAAATTAATTTTCTTGTTTTGACAATTTTTTGTTCCTTTTTGGCAAGTTGTTTCCTTCTTTGGTGTAGATTAGGTTTGTCCCACTTTATTGGAAGTCCAATCACCATACTTAACCCAAGACCGAACCGATCAAATATTGTGTAAACTTTTTTTGATAACCCGGATTATCCCAGCCGAGGTCCAGACCGGCGAAGACACTTTTAACACTACGGGTGATAATATTTATGTTTCACTTTTTGTGACCCAAATCATCAAAAATTTAGAAGATTAGATGGTAAAACTTAGGTTGTGCACCCATACTGACTCTGGTTCTAGGCTTTCTTTTGTCTTTCATTCTTTTATTATTAATTGTGCACCCACTAGATAAAATTTCTATTCGCCCATGGACTCCAGACTAATCTGCCAGCCCACCGACGACGGACAAATCATGGTTGCTTTATGTACGGTCTAGCAACAGGATGGGTAATTTGGGGTAGATTTTTGAGTCCGGGCGCTTAGTACCTTTCCGAACTCGCTGTACCACCCGACATACCCGCATGATTTATGTACATGTCGATAGAGTCCCAAATGTATACAATATGCTTCTTATAATACTTGAAATGCATAATAATTTAGTTACTTGTCATCCCTTGTCATATCACCGTTTAGATTTAAGCTTTTAGATGATAAACACTAGCTAATAGGGAATTCCAACAAATTGGGGCAAACCTAACTTTACTAGAGTTGATAGCTATTTGTTGTTTGGCATAGGTTGTGTGGCGGTTGACCAAAAAAGAAGAAGAATTGTTTGGCTGAAAAAGAAACGAATTGTTCATATATATTTCTGTAAATAATAGTATAATTTTTGGTATACCGTATTTAAAGACGACTTAGTTTACATGCAAAACAAATTGTTCACTTAGAAGACTTAATTTACATGCAAACAAATAATTCTGTATTTGTTGAATGATTCGAAAAGGAAAGCCAAGAACGTAACAATATAAGACGTGACGTCATATTTTCACAACTTCACGTCTTTACATTGTGTGTAGGTGGTTCTTTTGCCTACTTGAGAGTGGAGCTAGGCGACTTCATGGCTTTCATCGCCGCTGGAAATATAATCCTCCAGTACATAGTCGGTGGAGCCGCCGTAGCTAGGTCATGGACCTCTTACTTCGCCACTCTCTTAAACCATAAACCTGACGACTTCCGCATAGTAGCTAACAGTCTCCACGAAGACTATAACCACTTAGATCCAATCTCGGTCGGCGTTTGCGTGATCATTTGCGTTTTAGCCGCTATTGGCACAAAAGGCTCATCAGTCTTCAACTACATCGCTTCTATTATCCATATGCTCGTGATTCTCTTTATAGTCATAGCAGGATTTATTAGAGCTGATTTCAAAAACTACTCCGACTTTGCTCCCTTTGGAGCTAGAGGAGTGTTTAAATCCGCGTCGGTTCTTTTCTTTGCTTATATTGGATTCGATGCGGTTTCAACCATGGCTGAGGAGACAAAGAATCCTGGGAGAGACATTCCTATTGGTCTTGTTGGATCGATGGTGCTTACTACGGTTTGTTATTGTCTCATGGCGGCTGCATTGTGTCTTATGCAACCGTATGGAATGATTGATCCGGATGCACCGTTTTCTGTCGCGTTCTCGGCTGTTGGATGGGATTGGGCTAAGTACCTAGTTGCCTTTGGTGCTCTTAAAGGTATGACAACATTTTTGGCGTCCAATATTTTATATTTGGTTGTGCTTGTCTTATAGTTTTTACAGTAGCATGCGACAGTTGGAGTTGGTTATTCATCAAATTTTGGTTTCGGTTAGATTTAATTTAATTTAGTTTAACTTTTAGATATTTTTTTGTTAATTTAATTTGGTTTAAGTTTAAAACTTTGGATAATTTTAGTTATTTCTGTTAATTCGATTAATTTAGTTCAAAAATTTGATTAGTTCAGTTCGGATCAAAATACTAATCCTAGTTTATAATTTCATTTTTAAAACTCATAGACTTGAAGGCTAAAAAAAAGACTGTGAGTTTTAAAAATGAAATTAAGAAGTTTATTTTATCCAACTAAACACCCTTATATTCAAAATCTTTGAATTTTGCAGGTATGACGACCGTATTATTAGTTGGAGCCATCGGTCAAGCAAGGTACATGACGCACATAGCCAGAGCCCACATGATGCCACCATGGCTAGCTCATGTCAACGCAAAGACCGGAACACCCATTAACGCGACAGTGATTATGCTGACTGCGACAGCTCTCATCGCATTCTTCACAAAATTAGGAATCCTAGCCGATCTCTTATCCGTGTCCACACTTTTCATCTTCATGTTAGTCGCTGTGGCTCTCCTCGTCAGGAGATATTACGTCACCGGAGAAACATCTTCCAGAGACCGGACCAAGTTCTTAGTGTTCTTAGGTTTGATTCTTGCATCCTCTGCTGCGACTGCTGTCTATTGGGCCTTGGAAAAGGACAGTTGGATTGGTTATTGCGTTACGGTTCCTATATGGTTCTTGTCTACCGCTGGGATGAAGTTTCTTGTGGCACAAGCTAGGGCTCCAAAACTTTGGGGTGTTCCTTTGGTTCCGTGGTTGCCTTCTGCTTCCATAGCTATTAATATCTTTCTTCTTGGTTCGATCGATGCGAAATCGTACATTAGGTTTGCGATCTGGACTGGTGTTCTTCTTGTTTACTATTTTTTGTTTGGGTTGCACGCAACTTACGATACAGCGAAGGAGACACTAAAGGAGAAGATGGCGCTGCAGAATGCTGAAGAAGGTAGTGTTGCTGCGGAGAGTTCTGGTGCTGCAACTTCAGATCACTAGCTAGCTTGTTTTAATAATTGTGACAAAAGTTTGATAGAATTTTAGTAACTGGATTGAATAGGAGAAGAAAATTTTCTTTAGAATTAGTGGATTGGCCCAACACTAATGCAAGGGACCTTATTCATAAACCACCTTCGAGTTAGTGGTGATAAAAAGATTCTGTAGAAATAGTTATTTTGTGATTCAAGAACTCAAGCACACACAAACTCGATTAGATGACCAAAGAATCAGATTCAATAGGTCTACAAATATAGTAACTTGATTAAGAAAGATTCTAGCCACAAGTCAGGCTTGGATTCTCTCGAGACCAGACTTCATCAGTTTCTCAAACTATGATGTTCCTTGGAGAATGTGGTCTGCTTTGTAGCTTTAGGACTCTTGCCATCACTCTCTACAGTAGGCCTGTACATAACCGAAAACCAAAAACCAAACTGAAAACCGAACCGAATAAATCGAAGTAGATCTAGACAAGTTCTTACTGTTCATTACATTATTTGGCAGAAGGCTGATACTAAGTAAATCTCTAACATAAGAACACCATTAATGGGAGTGCTCAAGGGAGTGCTAAGGGGTAGACCCCACTATAAGAGAGGAAGAAGCGGTGCCAAAAACACCAAATTAAGCACCGAAACTACTATTTCGCGGACCCTATTTTTTAATCAGATAAAAAGAAAAAAAAATAAATAAACATTCTATCTGGGGTTTATGGGTTAAAGATGCTCTAAGAAAGTAGTTTAACCTTTTAACCTGAACTGGACTGTAGTTAATTGAAAGGTGGGGGTATATTGGTCTTTATAAACATATAAACAGATGAAAAGCAAACTAAACAACCTTAACAGACGAGATTGCTTTGATACGCAGCCGTTTAACCACAATATAACTGGAGGGTAGTTAAGTTTGAACGCGAGGGTAAATCGGTCTTATCAGTTACTGTCGTAAAGCTCCACACTTTCTTCCTCTCGCTCAAAATCCATAGATCGATCCGAAGCCTCCCCGAGCCTCAGTCTCCGTCAACTTCTGGTAAATCTTTATCGCCCGATCTCTAAATGCTTAAGGTTCTCGATGTGTCTGTCGTAGAGGTGATTGTTTCGATTTTTCTGATGAAGTGCGAAGATGGCCGGAGGTCTCGTACGATCTCTGGTTTTGGTTCTCGCCGTAGCAATCTGCGGTGCAGCTTCATTATTTCATCCGATTTCAAACTCTCACCGATCCGCGGCCCTGGATGTGCTCGTACCTGTCGATGGATCCTACAAAAGGTTTGGTTTTCTCTAAAAATCTACAACTTTAGTTAACCGTGTGATTAGTTTTGGTTTAATCTCTGGTTTAATGTTAGCGCAGCATAACCGGAGACTTTCACTAGTTGGTTGCTCGTTTTACTGATTACTTCTGTTTGAGTAGTTAACCGTGTAATTAGTTTTTTGGTTTAATCTCTGGTTAAGTATTAGCAAAACCGGAGACCTTCACTGTTTGGTTGCTCGTTAAAGCTCAGGACTTGTTTGTTTGTGTAGTAGATGATTGTGTACTGAACCATTTTGAATTTGCGGTTTTTGTTGTATTCAGCTTGGAGGAGGCATATGAAGCATTAAAGACGTTGGAGATTCTTGGAGTTGATAGGAAGTCTGATTTAAAGTCAGCGACTTGTGAGAATGTTGTTGAAGTTCTTGCGTCGCCTTCTTCTACTTTGAAGGATGCGTTCTATGCTTTGAGCGTCAATGGGATTATGAGATGCAAATCTGGAAAAGATGTTCCTAAGGTAAACAATTGTCTTTCACCCTTTAAGCGGCTAGAGTAACTTCATCTGTTGCTTCTTTTCCTCTTTTGAAGAACATTGTCTCTAAACTTCAAGCTGGAGTTAAAGATGCTAAGTTGTTGCTTGACTTCTACTATTCTGTCAGAGGCTTGGTGCTTGTTAAGGTAAATACTAATTAGACTTGAGTGGGATTGACTTCTCCTTTTTCCATATGGTCTTCTAAGAGTTTTTCTTAGTTTTTCGCTTATTACGTGGAAGTGTGACAATTTGTTCTATTCAAGTCTTCCGTTCTTGCTTTTCTCTTTGTTGGCTTCAGGCTTGACCTTGCTTTTCCATAAATGCAGGAGCAATTTTCTGGAAATGATATAAGTTTTGGTGATGCCGAAGCCATTTTCCTTTCCATTAAGGTTTGAACTTTGTTTATCTTACCTATTTTGTTGTTTTTGTTGAACTATCAGATGTTACACTGTACGCTGTCTTTCTAAACTTTTAATTATAGATTCTTGTAGAAGTGTATAGAGCGCTGACATGTTGGTGGTATTCAATAACTATATTACATACTACTAAGATTTTTTTTTTCGAGTAATATTTGTGTAAAGTAGTAAATTTGTATTAGGCTCTTAGCCAGAGTGATGGAAAATGGCGATACAGCTCCAACAATCCGGAATCAAGCTCCTTTGCTTCTGGTAAGTATTTCATATCGGATTAACCTTTCCGACTTCACGACATTAAACGTTAATGATGAACCTTGTAGATTATTTCTTTCCTTTCTTGCCTTTAACTTGTTCACTTCTTTTGCTCTGTTATTTTTACATTCTTAACCTAAGGTTTTCTTTTCTCTCCAGGCTTAGCCTTCGAAACTCTTGGTGGAGTGATTTCGTTAGCACCTTCAGAGATTGATCAATCATTGGTAAGTGAGATCTTTTGCTGCACTATATTACTGATTTTCTGAGGATATATTTTGGCGAGACATCACTGGGATAATTTGGTTTACTTTTGCTTCTGGAACCTCTTACCTAGTAACTAATATACTAAATTATGTTTTGATAATTTTGATTCCAAGTCGTAGCTATAGGAAAGGTTATGTATGTGTACCTGACTTTTTTTTTAATCTTGTTATGCCTTTTTGCCATTTTATCTGGTTGTTTGGTAGATATTACTTGGCCATGTGATGATATGATCATTCTTGTTTGTCATCTTGTAGATTCAGACATTGAAGACGAGTATCCTGAAGCTTTTTGACAGTATCCAAAAATATGGTATGTAGTACACTACTTGCTATACTATGTATATGTTCTCCAGTCACTTCATATTTCTTTCAGTTTAGATTCGCATTTCTAGGATTGATGATTTTTTTTTGGCCTTTTAGATGTTGGAACATTTTACTTCGATGGAAGTGAAGGCCCGATTTCAACAACTGCATCAGTAATTAGAGGGCTCACGTCATTTGCAGCTGCAGAATCCACAAGATTGAACGTATGCAATATGCATATTTCTCTGTATCCTGTATTCTGTCAGATGTGTTGATAATTCACCTTCGCATTCCCATTCTCTCATGCAGCTTGCAGGTGATAACATAGTTGGTTTGGCCAAGTTCTTTCTTGGTGTTGGAATTCCTGGTGATGCCAAAGATTTCTTCAACCAAATAGATGCACTAGCTTGTTTGGAAGACTAACAGGCAATGCTACTTTCATGCTCCATCTATGCAATTTCTCTTTGATTTATATCAGTACACGTCTTAGTATCTTAGACGAGAATTCAGTAACCTTGAGTTGAGTTGAGTGATACAAGGACAGTAAGACTTACTGTTACTTACGTCTTTCATGTAAAATACTCTGAAGGGCTTGCAGTCCTCCATCCTAGAATTTTGAACAAAATGATGGCCGCAGAAATGATATCTATAGAGAAGAGTAGAAGCTTAAAAGCATAAACACTTACGAAATTTGAAGCAGTTGCTCATTGATTATGCTCTCGCCAAAAATTTGTCATTCTATGGGAGAAATAATATGTTCCATGGTCGTTCTCTATGATTTCAGGTTCGCTGTTCCACTCATCTTGTCTCTTCCATCTACTGTCATTTCAGTGACAAAGAAAGAGCCTCTGAAGGTATCCCATCAAAACTTTCATCAAGATGTGACTGATATAGTTTGAGATGTTATATTCTTTTTATCACCTGTTTTTCCCCTTATGGTTTCTTACAACTCTCTTCAGAGTTCTTGGTGTGGTACTTGTAGCAAGGAAAATCTTCTTACCTTTGAATATCGTGGCTTTTATTACGTGTCCCTGTTGAATAGTTGTTTTCGTTAGTCTAGATTTTCTGGCTATACCGGTTGGATTATAGTTGGTAGAGATTCTCTCATAGAATTGCATGCTATGTGTAGAGATCTCGTATATTTGATAATGATTCAATCTAGTTGACCCTTCGTCCACTCCTTTTTTGGATATTTTTGTTTTTTAAATTTGACTCTCTTTATCTGGCACTAGGTTAAGGTTAGCACTGTACTCGGTTCTAAGGCACCAGCTCTTAATGTGAAGCTCGCACAAGCTCTATGTTCTGGATCAAAAGGTTCTGTAATTAACAACCAGGTAAATAATGTAGCCTCTCTGACGGTTTGAGCTCGCATAAGTAAATGTTGCTTATTATGTGCTTTAAGGCGGTATACATGCTTCCATTGCATTTTTGGGGGTACAGGAGCAACGTACTTTCTGGACTCATTTCCCAAGAACTTTGATGTCGGAAAGTATACATTTGTATTTGAGGTATTGCTCTTCTTAGGATGTATTACAGACGGACCATATATAATAATGTATGTTACGAACATGATAAACTTCGTTTTCTGTAGATCTTGCTAGATGAGTTGGCACATGAAAAAGTATACATAACTGAAGCTCAAACAAAAGTACCTATAGCCGCCACAGGAGCTATTAGCATTGAGAACGCAGAAATTTCTGTACTTGACAGTGACGTTGGAAGCGTTGAATCTCAGAAAAAGTATGTCAACTGTGTCTTTGTACAAAACATATATCTGTTTTTCAACTTTCTTCTTGTGATTATCATCATTTTGTTTCTTGGTTCTCTTTTGCAACTACTGTAGGCTAGATTTAACTAAAGATGGAGCAGTATCGTTATCAGCTAACCATCTCCAAAAGCTACGCCTGTCCTACCAGTTAACTACTCCACTTGGCCATGTGTTTAAGCCACACCAGGTTTGTTCATTCCCGATTCTGCTTTATAAATTGTTTTGCTCTGTTCACTTTCTTGACTTGCTAATTTTTCCTCGCAGGCATTTATCAAACTGAAACATGAGTCACAGGTCGAGCATGTATTTCTCGTGAAAGCTTCTGGAAAGAAGTCTGAATTAGTTATAGTTGAGTTCCTTAAACTACACTTTGAATTGTTTTCTCAAAATAAATTCTTTGACATATATCTTAAAATTTTGTGAAAGAAATGAAGTTCTAAATACAATATTAATGATTGATGTTTATTGTTCCCTTCAGGATTTTCTTGGATTGGTTGAGAAGCAAGCTCTACTACCTGTCTGGTAAATATGAGATCCAATTAACTATTGGAGATGCTTCAATGGTAAGTACTGTTGTTTTACGCCTCAGAAAATATGAACAGTGTTACTTTCCCAGGAGAACTCTTTGTTGAGTAATATTGGCCACATCGAACTAGACCTACCAGAACGTCCAGAGAAGGCGCCTCGTCCTCCCCTACAACCTACTGATCCTTACTCAAGATATGGGCCAAAGGCTGAGATATCACACATCTTCAGAGTTCCCGAAAAGCTTCCAGCCAAGCAGCTTTCTCTAGTTTTCTTGGGTCTTATAGTTCTCCCATTCATCGCCTTCCTGATTGGGGTCGGTCTTCTTTCACTTGTAAATAGACTCAGAAACACAAATTCGAAAAGAACGTCATTGCATTTGTTTCCCAACTCATATACACTTTTGTTTATGTTTCAGCTTACACGGTTGGGAGTGAACATAAAGAGCTTCCCATCATTGGTTGGAGCTGCAACTTCCGCTTTGCTTTTCCATGGCGGTATTGGAGCTGTTCTGCTTCTCTACGTGCTTTTCTGGTTGAAGGCAAGTTATCAATACCGTTTCTTATTTTAAGATCATTGCATCAAAAAATCTAATGCCCTTTTTTGTTCTCCTTTGCATTCTATACAGTTGGATCTGTTCACAACTCTAAAGGCACTTTCTTTGTTGGGAGTGTTTCTATTGTTCGTCGGACACAGTACACTCTCTCACCTCGCATCAGCATCGAACAAGTTGAAATCTGCTTGAAGAATTATATATATTCACTATGATGGATCTTGTTTGGATCATGCGTCTCCATGGAGCAGCTTTTTTTTTTTGTTAGTTTTGTAGCATTGCTTATATAGATTACGGTGATAGTCAACTCTCGAAAGAATATCAGAGTACAGTTTAGTAAGTTAACAAGAAGAGTTGCTTTCGGTTCCTCTTTTTATTCGGTCGAAGTTGAGCCATATTTGCCAAAGCCAGTCAACGACAACTACAAGGAAATAATATAAGTAATTGGTATTTGACCCCTCACATCACATGGCACCGTTACAACTTAACCCAACTTTACAGTTCGAATCATAAATGAGAATAAAATAGAATAAAATAAAAAAGTAAAAGAGAGAATGTAGTTGTCATTTGAAGACAATCATTATTTTTTTTGTTCATCTGAAAAGTTTGTGTAAGAACATCATATCTCTTCCTCTCTCTCTCCTCTCATTGGTAAGAAGAACGTTATCAATCCAATCTATATCTCCTTTGTTCCAATTCCTTGCATGTTCTTCTTATTCTTGGCATAAATTTATCTTTCTCCATCGATTTTCTGTATATCGTCAAGTTTGAGTTTCTTCGTCGAAATGGTTTCAGGAAAGGTTAAATATCAAAAAACTTTCGGATTTATTTTCATCTCAATGAATTTCTAATATCTAGCTTGTGAATTATGTAATGGATACGAATAATCTACATTCTGGGTTTATCTCTTTCTTGCATCTGGTATTGAAAAACGATATGTCCCCAAAAAAAAAGATGTTTTGTTTTGATATTTGCAAGGCAGAGTTTGATAATGTAACACATTATTGTGCGTGATGCGTGTTTCATTTGTTCTGTATAGGACTCTGTTTGATGGTTGCTATCTTTCAAGAAGAGCAATGAGTCATTCTGCAGCAAGCTCAGGTAACTGCTCTGCTTTACTTTCCTAATCATTACTCTCTTAATGAAGATTAGTATTTACCTGTTAATATAATCATTATAGTTTTTATATAGTACTACTGCCTTGAATTTTTCACAAAAAATATATTATGTGGTGTTTATAGGACTCTTTTGTAACTCATTCACCTTTGTTGCTTTCACAGGTAAAAGGAGAATAAGAGATCTCTTAACTCAATCTGATAACCGAGTCTGCGCTGATTGTGGCGCTCCAGATCCTAAGTGGGCGTAAGTCATCTCCGTTAAAACTCTCCCTCATATGTTATCTATAACATTTAACTCTCTAACAATTAGCAATGTAACCGCATCTTTATAATTAATTACTACAGGTCAGCCAATATCGGAGTGTTCATATGCTTAAAATGTTGCGGTGTGCACAGAAGCCTTGGCACTCATGTTTCAAAGGTGATGATGCCTCTTTGCTTCTCCTTCTAAGATGCTTACAAAATGTTCTTGTGGAGATGTTACTTTCATTATGGAAATAACTAACATAACCGTTGTAATACAGCTTTTTCTCTTTTATAATCATATATTTGCTTCACTAGTTCTTGAAAAGAATCCTTTGCAAGCTTATTGATAGTTTGAGAAGGTGTTTCCAGGTCTTATCTGTAACATTAGATGAATGGTCGGATGAGGAAGTTGATTCAATGATCGAAATTGGAGGAAACGCCTCTGCTAATTCGATCTACGAGGCGTTTATACCTGATGGTTCCTCTAAGCCTGGACCTGATGCTAGTCATGACCACCGTATGAGGTTTATCAGGTAAGGTTTAATGTTTATACCAAATACCCTTTTAACATTTTTAGTGGTATAATATTCATAACTCTCAAAATCTTAATATCAGGTCAAAATATGAGTTCCAAGAGTTTCTGAAACCAAGCTTGCGTATCACATCTGGGAAGACCTCTAGTACAAAGAGCTCATCATATCGTTCATCAAGTCTTTCTTCAAATATCATCGATAGCTTTCGCACAACTTCATCATCCCAAAAGCCGGTAAAAGCTTCTTTCTCTGAATCAAATTGAATACTTTGAACATTGTGATTCATGGTGTTTAAACAATGGCAGCAACTTGAAGGCATGGTTGAGTTTATTGGATTGTTGAAGGTGACTCTTAAAAAGGGTACCAACTTAGCTATCCGAGACATGATGACAAGTGATCCCTATGTTGTGTTGACTCTAGGACAACAGGTAAGTTGTCTTTAATTAATATATGTTCTTACCGTTATTCTAGTGTGATTGGATGGTTGATCTTGTTCATCCTATTACTAGACTGCACAATCAACTGTAATGAAAAGCAACTTAAACCCGGTTTGGAATGAGGAACTCATGCTCTCTGTTCCTCATGACTATGGCTCAATGAAGCTGGTAAAAAAGCTTAACATCCAAATCAGTTTCTACTTCTGATTGAATCTTTTAACTGAAGTTCTCTGGCAATTTTGCAGCAAGTGTTTGATTATGATACATTTTCTGCTGATGACATAATGGGAGAAGCTGAGATTGATATCCAACCTCTGATCACATCTGCAATGGCTTTTGGAGACCCTGAGATGTTTGGAGATATGCAGATTGGGAAATGGCTGAAATCGAACGACAATGCCCTTATAGAGGATAGCATCATCAACATTGCAGATGGGAAAGTGAAACAAGAGGTTCAGATCAAGCTTCAGAACGTTGAATCTGGTGAGTTAGAACTAGAACTTGAGTGGCTGCCTCTTGACCAATGATAAAATAAACAGTTTATTATAGGCTCATTAAATCTATGTATGGAGAAAGAAAATCTTATTATTGTATTCTGTATTCATTCTAATTATGGAAACTTCAGTCTTGGAAACCCTCTTTGGTGTTTTTTTAAAAGAAATTATGAGAGCCATTTGTATAACTCAAATAGATTAAATGTTTTAGTTCAATTTTTTTTTTTTTTTGACAACAGATATTATTATGCTGTAAAAGAAAAATACAATTTTATTCATTTCTTATCCGGTATGTAACATCAAAACTCAACACTAAATTATGAATGGATCCTAGATCATCACTTGATACTCGGCTTATACAATTACAAGCTACTTACCCCATATTCGTCTTGAAAAAGCAAGTATTTGCTATCGTTCAAGTCGGGTAACATATATTTAACTTTTATTATTTGTAACTTGTAAGTACAAGTGAAGTGTCAAGACTTGTTATTTTTGTAACTATTTGATTCATGTACTTGCTACTCTTTTTTTCATATAATAATTATACTTAATATTTATTAAATAAGTATTGTTAACATTTATCTCTTTATAAATAAAACTCAATACAAATGTTGATATTTACGTTACTATATATACACAAAACTTAACAGAAGTTTATGATTTAAAAATTAAAAATATTCATTAAAATATTGAAAATCTAAATTTCAATCCAAAATCCATTGTATTTAAAATTTCAAATATTTTAAATCACGTATAAATTCAAATAATCAAGTATTTTAAATTTAAGTAACGGATTTGAGCAAGTAACATAAAAAAAAAAGCAAATAATGTGCAAATACTCAAGTAGTTGGTATGGCAAGAGCTCTTTTTAAACGAATCAAATGCAAGTAGTCAAATTTAATTACTTGAACAAATTAAGCCGAGTATCAACTATCCAAAAATTAGCGGGTACTTGTTCCGTGTCCACCTCTAACTCAAAAGCATGTAGTGTTCGTTCAACTAATGTCTGATTCTTCATCCAAAAACATATGAAACGCTGCGTTTTGAACTAACAGAGAAGGCCCATTAACTCAAAAAGTTCAAACCGGCCCATTAACCTGAGAACTTTGACCCGGCTCTCTTCTCGTAACTTCATCGTCCCCATTTCAGTGATCCTGAGGTCCTATAGCTTAAATCCTTTCCCTCTCAGAGGTCTCAGGTGATAGAGACCAAATCACAAGGTAATTACGTGTTCCATTCTCTGTGGTTCATCTTCGATCAAGTCTTTTTTTTCTTGTAACGCCTTGATTTTCGATTGTCTAGTTCTGGTTCTGCTGTTACTTTCTTTATGTGTGTTTAACAAAGAGGTGAAAGATCTGATTTTTTTTTTTAATAAATACCATTGCTTTAAAATCAGATTCAGAGTTTTGTTACAGAAGTAAAACGATGCATCCTCCACTTACCCCACATAGACATCCTCTGTGTCTTGAGGTCAGTTTATCCATCTCCTATTTGGTTTCTCAAATCTGTCTTAGTTTCTAATCTCTGCGTGTGACTGCCTCTTTAATAGGATCCTAGTTTGTGTACCAATCATATGTATTAGAACATTGTGTAACAACCCGCCCCGTGGGAACTACCCGCCCCCAGGCTGGCCCTGCAGGGCTCACATGCGAGGTGTTAGGGTCGGTGCCCTGCAGGGTTGTGAACCTGGGTCTGCGGGACATGGCATTTTGTAAATCTTGCAATCCAATTAAAATTTAGTGGCGGCTTTTGCCAATGTTTAGTCATAAGAAGATCTCGTTACTAAATCCCTCTGTATGATGTCTTACTTGTTTTCTAGATAATTGAGGAGTTCCAAAAGTGTCATTTAGAGCATCCCATTGGTAAATTCTTTGGGGAGTGTACAGAGCTGAAAGTAAAGCTTGATCGGTGTTTCCGCCAAGAGGTATGTTTATTCATAGCCAAGAGAGTGCGTTGTGCAGCTTAATGTTTGCGGTTTGATTACACTTTGCCTTAAGAGATATCTTACTGTTTTATTGCAGAAAGCTGTGAAGCGGAAGGTAAATTTCGAACGAAGCAAGAAGCTTCAAGAAAGGCTCAAAACTATAAGGAAAGAAGAAACTGCGGAGACTTGAGTTTTGTTGGATACTGATCTCGATGAAGAAGTTTATTTTGAAAAGAACACGTTTATGATAGATCCAGGAGGAAGAGTTTGAATACACTTTTCGTCTCGTAAATGAGCGAAAAACACGGGTTTATACATCTATTGATTAGGGTTTAAAATGAGTTGGTTATTGGAGTGTATAAAGCTAATTAGCCTGGTCTGCAACGATTATGTGACTGGCGGTTAATTAGCTTGGAGTGTAAGGCTACTATACGCTATAAAAATGCAGTAAATAAGATATCTTGGTCTACAAGAATTTTTTTAAAGAACAAAATTTCCACACGTTTGGAAAATTTGTGACTTCATTCGGTCTGCTCTGAAACATGTTTATAAAACGATCCAGGAAGATGGTATTATAAATCTATTGAGTAGGAATAAGGTTTTAAAATGAAACGAAATGAGGCGGTTATTGGTGTGTATGGCAACAAACACGTAGCTAACAGAACTTCATTTAATTGTGGCTACAAAAAAAAAAAAAAAAAAAAAAAAAAAAAAAAAAAAACATTTGAATTCCGAAGTTCCCTAACATAACTGGACTTCTCAATCTTCTCTTTGATGTCTAGGACAGTTTCAGAGACTGCTGAGTCTGGGATACCACACATCTCTAAAATGAAAAAAGGTCTTACGATAAGACTCAAACTTTCATTTATGTTACTTGTCCTGCAAGAAACAGCGAAAACATGACCTTGGAATTGAAGGACTGCATTCAATAAAAAATATGATGCAAAATGTTAGAAGCTCTGTTCTGTTTTTTTTTTGGGTATCATTAACGGTGCGTTACAAACGATAGAAGAGAGTTAGTGTTTTATTGTTTCTCATAACTCAAGTTAGCTGGATCATATAGTGTGCATGGTCGTTTGGTATAAACACACCATGTGAAACATACGGGCTGAAGCTCAAAGCCAACCGGCCCAAAAGGAATGTGTTTGTTTCCAGCGGTAGAACCAGGGAACACTTGATTTTGGATAAAGATTTAATGTTTCGTTAAATGGTCACTATGGGAGATTGTGATAATAATGGACACTATTAATGAACATAATAACATTACGATTTAGTTTATGGTTTTGAGACAAACCAGTGTATCAGTCTGTTAGTTTTCTGTTACACTACTGTCTGGTGGCACGTGGTCTCGTATATTTCCAGAGAACTTTCTTCCAGAAGTCATCCTCAGAAGAAGCTAATCAATTGGCTGATCAATTTATTTCACAAGTTCCAAGGAAAAATACATTTTAATAGGAAACCAACAATGGACATTGACAAGACGAAAACACACAGAAATGGACACTGTTTTATGAAAAATATTTATGCATCGGGGGAAAAAATGCATGTGATTAAGGAAGTCACCACGTATGAGCCGACAAAGGTTTCAAAGGTAATGGATATTTTCTTGGATCTAATTCAAATCTTCACATGCTTTGTTTTTCTTTTATTAGTTTTTATTGTCTATGATTTGTTGGACCAATTCAAGACCAGAAACCACCTCCGTATGTTCAGTCACTTTTGTCAATGTATCACCAAAATTAAATTGATGCTAGTGAAGAAGTTAAGTGTTGAAGTTCTTATTACATTTACACATAACCTAGTTTAATGATTATACATCACTACAATTGTGAGATATAATAGTGTTTTCTCCTGATACTCACCAGCATTGATCAAGTGATCACTTGCATCATGCCCATACAACGACACTTACAGCATCATCATCGTTGAAAAACTGTTCTATTTTTCTATTAATTAAAATTTTATTTATATAAAATTATTTTAAATAAATTAGATTAATAGTCATTAAACAATTGGTCTTTTACAGTTTTGGGTGAGCTTTTGAGAAGAGAAACGATTTTTTCGTCTCTCCTTTTCTTTTTAATATTTTTATCATGAAAAACTATGCCACAGACACTCCAGTAAAGATGGTTTTGGACATGCAAGAATCAAAAGCTAATTCAACCTTGGTTACAAGTGGAATTTCGCTTTGAATGCTCTATTGTCATTTGTAAACTTTATGCTTGTAAGTTGCAACCAAATCAAATTTTCTTTAATGTAAATATGTTTTTGTTGGTAAAATATAAATTGTGAATGAAATTTTACCTGCTCCATAAACATGAAAACTAATTTATGAAAATAAAATTTGAAAACAAATCAAGTAGAATTTTGCTTTAAATGCTCTATTGTCATTTTTAAACTTTATGCTTGTAAGTTGCAACCAAATCCAATTTTCTTTAATGTAAATATGTTTTTGTTGATAAAATATAAATTTTGTATGAAATTTTACCTGCTCGATAAACATGAAAACTAATTTATGAAAATAAATTTTGAAAATAATATAAATGAGCATTCATGTTTTAAATGGATAGTTCGGTAGACAACGTACGAATCCGGCCAAGATATTAATTTTTCCTTATATGTCTATTCACATAAGATTACTGAGCAGGTGTGATGTGGCCTCTCTAATCTGTGTATATTAATGAACCAAGTATCCTCCATATGCCCGAGGCACGTTTGCAATGTATGTGTCACTTCTTATGTCTTTTCAGTTTTTGTAGTTCACGTCGGATTTGCCAAATCGATCAAAGATTAATTACGGCGTAGACTTTGAGAAGTTTACAGGGTACTTTCTCATGGATCTTTATCATGTTGACATATTTTTTCCTTAAGAGTTATTTTGTGTCTTACTTTTACTTTTTTTCTTCCCTTATTGCCCTTCCCGTGGATAAGAGATGCTAAGTTATGGTTGGATGCTAACCAAACGTAAAGTAACAAAAAGTTAATTTCTTTTGGGTGCATTAATTTGGTAGGTTTATTGAACAGTGGGATTAAGTTAGAACCGTTAGATTAAAGATTTATAAAAGAAATCGAACGGATGTTATTGAAGCAAGTACACATCTATTTGTTTGGTGGTGGCTGGGGATTCGTACTTTGGTTGGGTGATGTGTGGTTAATGTTAGTGTGGCGGAGAACTTGTGATTGGGAGAGGGATGCGATTTTGGGGAACTGTCGCTGTCCATGAACATGTGGTGGTTGGGCGAGTAGTGGTCGGGCGAGTAGTGGTCGGAGACAGGTTTTGGTGATGTGGAGTTCTGTGTTGGTGAAGCGTGTATCAGAGTGTGTGGAGGTAAATACCATTCATCATTGAAGCTACGGTTGAAAAAAGGTCTGCAAGCTTTTTTGTGTGTTTTCGTTGGGTTGGAGAAGATAGATGGTTTAAGAAGGCACGATGCACCAATCAGTCGGTGAAAATAAGGCTCGCGAGTAAAATAGAAGGATCAAGAAAGTTAGAAATCGACAGATCCTTCGATTTGATTCACTATGTCTTGGAATCACCGAAGTTATGAGGAGGCGACGGTGAGATTGAAGAACTCGACGGTTTCTTAGGGTTTGGAAGCTTTGGATTAATGAGGAATTAATGTGTTAAAAAAATAAGAAATGATACTTTCTTTTTAGTTACAAGGGTAATTTGGACAATGATATATGAGAAAGTACTTGACATGTCCAAAGTATGTTAAAATGTTATAGAGGAAAGAGAAAGTATGCCTGAACGTAATTATTTCGTAGACTTTTGAAGCCCCTCGATAAAAATCCAGGGTTGAATTGTCCAAAGTGTAAAATTACTTCCTCCTCTGCGTGACTTATGATATGATATTTCTTATGCGTCACTTATTCAGAACCTAATAAAGCATTCATCTTAATCCTCAGATTGTTGTTCAAGATGTAAAAAGTGTGATAACATAGTGACTATATAAGAAACTGGTTCTATATTGTTTTAGCTTTAATCCCTTTTTAAGAAAAATATTTTTGTTGTTGTGATGTTTATATTTTGAACTGTGAATTGTTATGATGTTATCTCAAACTGTTTAATCTCAACGGTTTAATCTCAAACCAACGAAAATATACGACCTTCACCTCCTAATATTAGAAAAGATCCATTAAGATTTAATGGCATAGACGGGATGAGGTAGCTCACTTGGTAAGAATTCTGTGGGCCAATTGTCATGCTCACGGGTTCGACGCCAAGCGGAGGCGAACTGTCCATTCTGTCACCAAATGCGGTACTGGGTGTTGGGCCTTATCCCCATCCCAGGTACAGCCCTCCCGGGTGAAGTGGACCGCTGCCTAACCGGACCCAGGGGAAAACAAAGAATATAACTACAGTGTATACAAAAAGTTTGAGAGTAAGCATTACACAATCTCCAAGATCTTACTTTTTAAAAAAAAAAAAAAAAAAGAAAGATTTAATGGCGTAGAATCTGTCTGTTCTTACCCTATAATACATCATATACTGTAGTTGTATAGCACATGAGACATGGGACCGCAATTTTTATCAGACACCCATGGCGGGTTTATATGTAAGATTTTTAGAAATTAATAATGTCAAAATTATATTATTTTATAAATATATGAATTATTAATTTAAAATGTTTTATTTCATCTTTAATTATTTTAGTTTAACGGCTTTTTAGTTTTTAATCGTAGCTTTCATTTCTTTTGATTAGATTATATAACTTAAGATACAAATTCTAGGATATATATTAGATTTAATTCAACAAAATAACTTCATGAAATAAAAATGTTAAAATACAATATTTCTGATACTTTGAAATTGTAGATATGTTAATTAGTTTATAATTTAACTAAATAAAAATATCAAAGGATAACACTAAAAAATACATTTGTCACAAATATAGACTCTAAGGATCAAAATGACAAAAATATTTCATTAAAGTGGTAAATATACACTTATACGCCTAAGATTAACTAATTCAAACATTAGAGTTTAGAGTTAAGGGGTGGAGATTTGGGATTAAGTTTTAAAATTTTATAAAATAAAAAATAAATGTTAAAAATTTGAAATTTTTTTTGATAAAATAGTTTCAAAAAGTATTTTGAATTACAAAAAGAAAGTTTGACCCAAAAAAAAAAAAAAAAAAAAAAATTAAAAAAAAATTATAAAAAAGTTCGGATTTGAAAACATATAATCTGAAACTATAAATTTTTTATTTTTTTATTTATATTTTTATCTGTATTTATATATCTAGGATATTAAGGTCTTTTTATTTATTAAATGAAATATTTTGGTCATTTTCTTCATTATGTTCTATTTTTGTGATAAAAATTTGAAAATGGTTTATTAAGTAGAATTGCCCTTAATTAAATCATATGTTTATTTACTTTTATAATATTTATTATTTTATTATTTTTTTATACTATATTATGAACTAGTCTAACGTAATTTTTTTATTAATGTATCCGATATTAGTTTATGGTATATACTATTTTTCTTCACTAAAGATACTTTTCGTAGTGTTGTTATTTTGTCACGTTACATGTCGATTAATTGTGAACTAGGATAAGACCTGCGTTTTGCGCATGTTGAGTTTATTTGTATATATTATCGACAATTATTTTTATTTGATCATTTTATTTATATATATACAATGTTTTTTGTTATTATTATATAATTTCTTTCCGTTGGACCGGATCAATTTTTATTGAAAATTGTGGAACTAAACTATAATTAATACATCATTGATCGAATTTGACATTAAACAAATTATGATACAAAAAATTATTTTTTTCACCGAACACATTCTTAAAAAAAAGTGATCAGTATTGTTTCCTTTTTTTTATCAATTTTTATTGAAAATTGTGGAACTAAACTATAATTAATACATCATTGATCGGATTTGACATTAAACAAATTATGACGCAAAAAAATTATTTTTTTCACCGAACACATTCTTGAAAAAAAGTGATTTGTACTGTTTCCACAGTTGAATTATTTTGACATTTATCTTCCATATGGTTTTGAAAGGTTTCAGATCAATCATTGAATTGATACGTGACATTTTAATGCTTTTGGTCGTATGTCTAAGGAAAACTTACATTTTTGTAATTTAAAGTCATTTTAAAAAATTCAAAATATAACATATAAGAAAAAATCTAACATATAAGAAAAATATAACATATAAGTTTTCTCATTTTTGTAATTCAAAGTCGTTTTAAAAAAATTTAAATATAAAATATAAGGTTTCCTCATTTTTGTAATTTAAATCATTTGAAAAAATTCAAAATATAACATATAAGAAAAAAAATCTATTTTTGATTATATAATTAATGTGATTGTTTAATTTTTTTAATAATCTAAAATTAAACAAAAAAGAAGAAGGATGTAAAATTTGTTATCAAATCTTTATTATTCATAGTCATTAATTATCATATATCTGTTAATCTTATTAGGTAATTCCGTAGCTTTTATTTAAAGGAAGAATACATTATTCTTATATTTTAGGTTAATATAATGGTCTTTAGTAATTGGAGTTTGACCAACATTTTTTTAAATTGATTTTTAAACTGACATGTAAGCCAAATTGACATCCTAATTAAGTGACACCTAAGCATGGTCTTTTTTTAATTAGTACAGACTTAAGGTTACAACTTTTTAAATGATCCTCAATTAATATATAAGGGATTTTATACATATCATATCTTGTTTTATAAAGAGGTAAAAATTTCGACCTTTACGTTTTAATTCGATCGCCGGTCATACATACTTCAGGTATCTGATTTTTTCCTTTTTTTTTAACATTCGCGTTATCTTAATAGGTTAAATTGCTAACGTCAATCGTAGTTCAAGCTAACAGCATTTTGATTTGTTCGAAATTCTTAGTTGTCAATAGTCGCTCACACTGTCACACATTTTGATTCTGATAACATATTTTGCTGTCAGTACAAAAATAAGAATATCATCCTTCTTATATCTTCCTGTAAATGCTCATGTTGAGTGATGACTAACGAGTTGTAGAATCAATACCCTATTGCTCCAATATCTTAAAGAAATAATTACACTATAAAGCAGTTTTGAGTTATTTATAACAAAATATGGCAGTTTCAGCTACTAAGTTACTTTTTCCTAACTTCATCACATTTCGTTTAGGTTTACAAGTTAAAACAGAACTATATACTAATCAGTAGGACCCACTATCATCTCTCTCTTATCTTCTTCATTCTGAACTCTTTTTTTTTAATGATTGACTTTTATCTTCTTCTTTTTTATCGTTTCGAAGTTTCCATCGTTCTCTTTTTCAATTATTTTTCAACAGATCGTCGTGAGGTCCTTGGACGTCGTGATACGCAGGAGTCGGGCAGCGTCATCAAGAATTTGGCACTCAGCCGTGGAGATTTAGAACAAAATGTTAAACAAATCATAAACAAAAAAAAAACAGTTTTTTTCGAACTTTTGAATGTAAAACCATGAATTATGATTGAAAATCTATCAGATCTGGACAAAATACATAAAAAAGTAGAGAAATTCGTAAAGAATCGTGAAAAATAGGTGAGAGAGGCGGAGATTAGGGTTTCTGGTCGACAGTGACCAAGAAAGAAGACGGGGTTATTTTCGTAATTTTCCATCATTAATGAAAAAATCAAAATAAAAAGTTCGTGTGTACATTACTTTCAAACTGTACATGTGTACACCTAATTTTATGTTATACATCAAAGGGATTGTGTACACAATTTTCTCTTTTTGTAGGTTTTCTATCTCAATAACTAAGCATCTACGACTTCATGAACTCACGATAACGTTAACACAATGTACATGTGAATTTTTTCCCTTCTTCCTATGTACACGCATGGTCAGACATCTTTGGAATCTGACTGAACCCAAATATCATCCTTCACATTTTGTTTACGAGCTTCTGATTAGTGTGTGTGTTTTCATAGTAGCATCATGGTAGGTCTTAGCTTGATTAATTTCTGGTTGTTTTACATATGTACACTATCATATTTAGCGTACACATGTACACCTCTTTATTTAAAAGATGTCTGACTCTGCGTGTACAAATCTGACTGAACCCAAATATTTTGGTATAGAGGTGCTTGTATGGTTATGGTACACACCTTTTTGTACATGTGGATATGTAAAACGATGTACACATATATAACACTAAAACATTATACATGTGGAAATTTTAAATGAGATTTGTACTTTTACTAGCCTATAATCTTCTCATCTCCGCAACAAATTAAAATGAATAACATCTCATCTATATAAGATTTGAGTAATATATGACATGATTCAAAATGTGTACCGTTTTTTTGGCTTAAAGAGGTAAAAATTATTCTTCTTTGAAGTGTAATTGTAGGCACATGTATACACTCTTACGCTTCTTAACGCTTTATTCACCCAACTCCGTTTTTAACGGCTACCACGGCGGATTCATGTCGACGAAGAAGCTTTACAGCAGAGAATGAACAGTTGAGAATTAAGCTTGGTTGTGGCTGTGAATCGAAACAAGGAGGGGACGCATAAGAGATGCAAAAAAAAAATATTTGCTTGATCTAGATTTCATATTTAAAAGTCTCGGGGTAAATTCGTTAAGAAACTTGAACATATTAGAAGTTTGAGACAAATTGGACAGGTTATTTTGTGTACACTTTGTGACAAGTACACGTGCACATAAAAAATGAACCAATATATGTGAACAAGTTGTACACATATAGGTGGATTGGTGGTTGCTTACTAAAACAATACCAAAATACATAATAAATAGATCAAGTCAAACTGAAAATGGTGTACATGACAATAGGTGCACACATGATTTTGTGTTTTACTCATATTAGCTTTGATTTTAGTTCATTTAATTTATTTTCCAATGCATTTAAGAATTAAAACATGAGTTTAAGATTTTAAAGAGAATACACGATTTTACGATACATTTCTTTAGTAATATACAATGTACACATGTAAAGATAAAGATGTACACATGTTGTCTTTGTACACATGTAAAGATGTACACATGTTATCTTTTTACACATGTAATCATGTACACATGTAAAGATGTACACGTGTTGTAAACATGTACCCATGTACATATAAAATCATGTTGTACATTTTTTGCAATTTTATTTAAGGAGTGGCATTTTAGTAAATATATCTTCGTATTTTCCAGATTTTTTAGGGTTTCCTGCAACAATTATTGCGGCGCCATTGATTTCTTTCATTTATTTTTCATTCTTTTGCGTTTTAAGTGTAGATTACACTTCAAGATTGCTGCTTTATCACTTCTAAACTGATTTCCAACTTTAGATTTTGAAATTTTTGTGAGATTTGGCCATTGTTGCTCGAGCTTCATCATGTAACTGAAGCGACGACCACCGAAGCTGAGTCCGAGCATCACGACCACCACGAGCTGCTATCAGCGTGCAACGGAGATGAGTTGCAGAGAGAACGACGTGGAGGAGGAAGGATGATTTCGCGGCAAAGGAGAAGACAAACCGCGACGGCTTGCGCTCGAATTCGTCGGCGATGACGGAGGAGGACCAGGAAGTACGGTGAAGACATGATGCACCAAGGATTGAGATACCAAAGATTGAAATGGGAAGAAGAAGCTTTTTAGTTTTAAATTTTTGCTTGTCCGTTCCAAAGAAAAATAATATCAAAGAAAAAAAATAATTAACTTAAAAACATGGTAGAACCACTTTAGTTAGATAAAAGACTTTAGTTATAATGGTTTTGTTTCTAGTCACAATAAATTGCCTCAGTAGCTGAAACTGTTTTAGTGTGTAAATAAAATTTGGAAACTGCCCTGCAGTGTAAATGACTCTATCTTAAATGAGATTCTAAACAAAATAATAATAGTATTTTAGTAGAATTTAGTAATTTGATTAATTTTTAGTGTTTAAAAAGGAAGTAAGTGGTTTTCTAAGTGACAAGTGTTTTTGTGGTTACGAGAGTATCTTAAAGCTTCTCTTTTGAAATTTTTTCGTTATTTTTTCTAATTTTTACATTTTTTCTTTTTATTAATTACTTAGATACTGTCTAAGTATATACTACTATCCAAGTATCCACTGATAGATGTGTTCTTACAAACAGCAATCAAGAAAAGTTTTGAACGATGAACTCAATATCTCATGATAGTATTTTATTTTATTAAATGATTATACGATGTGACAAGAGAGTCCCACAACTGGGAGATTCCGTTAATATTTTTTTTATTCCGTTAATACTTAATACACAGACATATACATATATATATATATGTATTGTGCTCTTTTTTTTTTAAACTAATTTTTTTCTTGTAACTTGTATTGTGCTATTTTCCATTTTGATAATGATATCTTGACGGACATTAAGAAATAAACTCAAAATCGAATCATGGATTAAGGCCTCGATTGGAACAACCGATGATAAAGCAATAACGTTATGCTGTAGAAACAGTATACTGCAGAACTGTATGGTCTAATTAAATTTTTTAATAAAGCGATCGGTAAAACAGTAGCAATATACAATTTAAAAATTATCATAAAGTTAGTATATAATATATTTATTTTAGTATAACATATATATATATATATATATTAATAATATATTTGTTATTAAAATAATGAATCTTATTTAATTATATAAATTAAATTTTAAATGTGAAATATTATTATTTGTAAAATTTATTTTTAAAAAAATAATTTATTTTTGGGTATAAAAATAATTTTTGATATTATTAAATAAAATAAATTAATTGTATATAATTTATGTAAATTATCATTATTTATTATTGGTAGAGCAATAAATGATTCATATATAATATTATCTTAAAACTTAATATATGATATATAATTTATTTATTTCTAAATTATATAGATATGTTTATTTTATAATATATACATATATATTATTTATGTTTTGTTATTAAAATAATGAATGATATGTGTAATTATATAGATTATATTATATTTTAAATGTGAAATATTTTTACTTTTTAAATTTAAAAATATTTAATCACAACTTTTTTTATTATTATAAATTGCTTTTATATTATTAATAAAAATAAATAAATTATATATATATTTTTTTAAATTTTTTTATATTTTAACTGCAAATGCTCTTCCAAAAGCTTCATATGAGAGCATTGAGCAAAGAACATTTGGAGACCATTAGCATCATGTAAATATTTTTCTAAATGCTTTTACGATAGTTGATTGGATAATAACGAGCATAATGATTATGCTAATGCTCTACCAATGAAGCTCTAAGCCGACAAAATGAGTAATATTCTTGATGAAATATAAAATCATGGGTTATTGATTAGAAAAAAGCGAATTTATAACTGAATCTCTAAATTTATGTTAAAATGCTGTTATTTTTTCCATTTGGTTATTGTTCCTCCAAGTCTCTTCATTCAGTCCTCAGTATGCTCACACAATAGATAAGAAGTATTGTCAATTATTTATCATCAAGTGCTACACTTGTAATATATATATATATATATAATTAGGAGAGACGTACATTGAACAAACAAAATTGGCTGTGAGTGATTTTACCAAAATAAATTGTTTGTTTAAAATGATATATAAAAATAAGGGCTTCTTTCAAAAGTGACTCAAAATTTCAATTCAAACACAAAAATAACCTATGTTTTTTTTGAAACTTTGTTTTGTCTTATTCACCATAGAAGTTCTAGTTATTCACGACTAATTCTACATTCACTCATCTATGTTAAAAATAATTCAAATTTAGTAAAACTAAATTTCTATCATTTTGAAATGTTTATTAATACATGATTTATATTTTTCTCTTTCAAAATATTTTTTATTAAATTTATTAATTGTTTTTAAGATCTAATACATAAGAAGACTTTCCTTAGAAGACTTCGGGAAGACTTCGATTTTGGCAGAAAACCAAATTTTTCTAAATTTAGGCGGGAACCCTAAATTCTACTAAAATGTAGGCGGAATATGTCAGAAGACTTCTTGGGGAGTCTTCCAGACCCTATAATCAAATAACTAAGCAAAAAAACATTTTCTTAAACTTTTAAGATATTTAGTAAGTGTTTAAATCAAGTTATTAGATAGTCATTAATCACATATATGTCAATTTTTTTTTTTTTTTAAAAGATGAGATTTCAAAATCTAACCCTAAAAATACTAACAACACTACAACATATGTTACCATATCCTAAACCAAAGAATATCATGATTCAATCTACATTCACTCGTCTATGTTAAAAGTAATTCAATTTCAGTAAAACTAAATTTCCATCTTTTAGAAATGTTTATTAATACATGATTTTGACTTTTTCCCTTTGAAAATATTTTTTATAAAATTTATTAATTATTTTTAAGATCTAATCCATAAGAAGACTTTCTCTGGAAGACTTTCTCTGGAAGACTCCTAGATGACCTATGGAAGACTTTGATTTAGGCAGGAAACCTAAATTTTTCCAAAATTTAGGCGGAAACCCTAAATTCTACTAAAATTTAGGCGGGATATCGAAAGACTTCTTTTTAAGTTTTTTGTGAGTGTTTCAGACCCTAAAATCAATTAATTATGCAAAAAACACTTTCTTAAACTTAAAAGAAAGTTAGAAAATGTTTAAATCAAGTTATTAAATACTTACTAAACATATATGGGTCAATTTGAAAAAAAAATGAAGGTAAGGTTTCAGAATCTAACCCTAAATATATACTTTAACATATGTTACCAAACCCTAAACAAATGACTCATTAGCCAATATACATTCACTCATCTATGTTTGAAAATAATTCAATTTCAGATGAACTAAATTTACATCATTGAGAAATGTTTATTATTACATGATTTCAGTTTTTTACCTATCAAAATATTTTTTATGAAATTACAAAATTATTTTTAAGATCTACTGAACGAGAAGACTTACAAAGAAGTCATCATAGAAAAGACTTCTTTGTAAGTCTTCTCTAACGGAAAGTTATAATGGTAAAACTGAATACATGTTTTTTGTTTGTTCATAAAGGGCTGTTGTAATTTCACTAGACTTTTGGGTTAATTTTGCATTTGATTGAATTTGAGGTACACTTTTGTATTCAAAATCAAATTTTGTGTCATTTTTGGCAAATCCCCCTAAAAATAAACCTTAATTATCCTTGATTTTACTATCTTGATTTTAATGTTAAATTCTGGTTCATTCATTTCTATTATCTTAATGTCCGTCAAAATAAGTGCCCTTGCACCTATTTATTATAAGTTTTGCTAAAATAAACTAAAATTTGACTTTTTTTATCAATTATATTTTGTCATTTTTTTTAAATATAATCTTTAGAGCATCTCCAATAGGGTTCTACCATTGAAATTCTCAAGATACATATATATATATATATGTATGTATATATAAATATTAATATTTAATTACAGATTTCTTAATTAAATACTAATATATATTGAGAACCTAGTGGTAAAACTCTCCATTGAGATCGCTCTTTCCTGGGCACTTCCTTGATATTGTTCCTTTGGAGTGGTTGCTTGTTGGCCCTGTGCAGATGGTCTCTTTGAGTCTTAAAAATTTGGTCTCTCTAGAGATTAGCCTCTTTAATGTTTAATGTTAGTATCAATGTAGTTATATTTGTCTTATATATTTGTTTCACAACAAAACATTTTGTAAATGTCTCGTTTTCGTTTTGAATTGTTTTCCGTTAACATCGTTTGATTATATAACTTTTTGACTTAGATTATATAATATTAATATAGGTTGCCAAATTCAGGTAAAAGTTGGACTTGTTGGGAGATTGGCCGATTATAACATAATCGCCAAGTAGATGTTTTCTGTATGTCACCTTGTTATGTCTTTTTCTTGTTGGGACCTATGGTTTAAAGTTTATAACTTTCACCGTCATAAAAAAACAATTCGAGTGCTACATTTTCCTTCCATTTCCACGTTATGTTTACTTTAAATAGAAACGATTTTTACAAAACCAAAAATATAAATTTTCCCTGCCTGTAGGCTGTAAATATAAAAGTAGTTAATGTTAACAAAAAGTCGCGTTCGAGTTCTAAAAGAATTCGTTTTCAGAATCGATGAGTGATAAAAACTTGAGCGATGCACATAAATGGGCTTAAATATAAAAAGTAGTGGAGCCCACATGCAAGAAGATTCTATGGGTTACATCAGCATTATCATTTGCAAACGATTGGACTGGTCGATCAATTTGTGTTTCAGACAACTCATTTGATTTCAGCCACATTCATATTTAACAAACTGCTATTGAAAAATGATAATGCAGGGAAAAAAGATCAACTGGCTTTTGTCTCTAGCCCAAAAAACTATGAGGTTCGATTTAAAACTTCTTGAACTAAAAAAAACATGCAATATACAACACGTAATATATAACATAGAACATGCGATCCTACTAATGGGAGACGGATCAACTGAACATGATCATGCTAATCATGTTGTACTTTCATTAATCAGTGGATATGTTTTAAAGAGATAATTATAACTTCAATAATGAAAACATTAAGAAAATAGATTATTCAATATTGAACAGATGTTATTCCACAAAAGTAAAAAAATATTTTATACTACTGTAAAATAAAAATATTTTATAATACTGTAAACTAAAAAATATTTTATACTACTGTGAAATAAATTAAAGTTATAGCGCATAATTTATTTAGTAAAGGTATACCAAATTATATCAAAATCATAATTTGGTGCTATAGAGTGAGTTCGTAATAAATACAAATATTGCTATATAAATATGAAATTATGCCAAGTTACAAAAAAATGAAATTAGGGAATAATTTTATTTTTATTATTTGCTCACTCGAATAGGACCTCTTACCAGTATACCTTAATTTTTTAAGTCAACTGAAAGATACATAATAATGGTTGTGATGTAACTCTATACGGCATATTATACGTACTGTTGTATATAAAGTCCGCAAACTGTTATTATAGGATTAGGATAAACCACAAAAACACAGTTTAACTGAAAATGATATGTGGACCAGATTGGTATGTCGACTAATTAATCTGTAAAGTGCCTTCCTAGGCTTACTTAAATTATCACTTTCTTCACCTATCCCATAGCCACGCCTCCACTACAAGAAAACATGCCTATAACAAGAAAAAATTACGAGAAAATATATTTCTCGTAAATTTACGAGAAAATTATTACGATTTTACGACAAAACTGAATTTCGTCGTAAAGTCGTAGTAAAGTTACAAGGAAAATGTTTCGTGATAATTTACATGTAAATTTACGTCGATTTTACGAAGAAAGAGAAAATTTGTTGACTTTTTGTTGTAAAGTCCTTGTAACTTTACAAGGTTTTTACGACGAAACATGTTACCATTAATTTTTGTGAAAACTTGTTTTAAGCATGCTTTACCAAACTGGTACCCTCGGTTTAGAGGTTTTGGAATAACTTGATTAGCTGCTATCAAAGTTACACCTCGTGAACGAATAGTTGCTAGAGAAGAATCACCTTTGCAAGAAGAAGTGTGTATCACTGAAGTGGAAGTATCTGAACAACAAACTGATGACATCCTTCTAATTGATGTGGATAACCGTCAATATGAAGATATTTTCGACGATATGACGGATGAAGAAGGTGAAGAAGAATTCGATGCAAGCGATGATGATCATTGTACTGATATTGATGAAAACTCGAATGATTCAAAATGATGTAATATATGTTTTAAATATTTTTTAAAAAATATTTAAAACAGTTTAAGACTTAATGCAAGTGTATATTGTTTGGTTATAATAATTATTTCTTGGCTTTTAAGGATTTAATTGGAGTTTAGAGTTTAAGAGAAAATAGGATAAATGGGAGAATGGGGGAATGGGGTAAAAGGGATATGAGGTTATAGGTAAGAGACTTTGGGGGTTAGGGATTTGATTTTCAGGGATTCAGATATAGTCGTAGTAAATTCGTCGTAATGGAAAACACGGGCCTGGTATATTCCTTGTAATACACGTGTCCTTGTAAATTCGTTGTAATCATTTCCTTGTAAATTCGTTGTAAAGATTTCCTTGCAAATTCGTTGTAATGCTCCCTTGCAAATTCGTTGTAACTCTAAAGTAAGAACGCGGGCCTTGTAGATTCGTCGTAAACATGTGTCCTTGTAAATTCGTTGTAATGCTTTCCTTGTGAATTTAACTTTACAAAGATTTTTTTGACGAAATATGTTACCAGTATTTTTGGTGAAAACGTGTTTAAGCTATTTTACCAAACTGATTTTGTTGTAAGCATTCTCAAGCCAAGCAAGTTAACTTCATTTCATACCCTTGGTTTAGAGATTACGGAATAATTTGATTATTTGCTATCAAGTGGTTGTTTGATTATAGTACTTATAACTTGCGTTTTAAGGATTCAATTGGAGTTTAGGGTTTAAGAAAAAATATGATAAAGGGGATGATGTGGTAAAAGGGTATGGTGTAAATAGATAAGTGATTTTGGGGTTTTGTTTAGGGATTTGATTTTTGGGGTTTCAGATATACTCCTAGTAAATTCGTCGTAATAGAAAACACACGGGCCTGGTAGATTCCTCGTAATGCATGTGTCCTTGTAAATTCCTTGTAATGCTTTCCTTGTAATTTCATTTTAAAGCTTTCCTTGTAAAGTCGACGTAAAATTTTCCTTGTAAGTTCTTCGTAAATATTCCTTGTAAATTCGTTGTAATTCTAAAAACGCGGACCTGGTAGATTCCTCGTAACACTAAAAACGCGGGCCTGGTAGATTCCTCGTAAAATTACGATGATTTTACGAGGAGTGTTTTTTTCTTATATAAACTCGAAACATGAATGAGGAATGCCTCCTTCATTCCTCTCAAACCACTCCTCTCCTTCTCTCAAAGGTATGTTGTTTTT
>NC_027750.1:57513205-57532839 GCF_000695525.1 Brassica oleracea var. oleracea | reverse complement strand
ATTATTAATTTGAATATTATTTTATGACATTTATATATTTTTAAAAAAGAAATTTAATTTTCAATATTTTATTTTATAATTTATATATTTTGATTTTGAATATTTCATAACAATATAATAATATGACAGTGAGATGTAAATTTCTTATAATGTTTACAAGGAGTTTACAAAGAAGTACTTGTAAAATCCTCGTAATCTTTACGAGAAATTTACTAGAAAATACTTGTAAATTTCTCGTAAATATTACAAGGACTTTACATTAAAAGATTTGTAAATTCGTCGTAAATTATACAAGTACTTAAAGACGACTTTACAAGGAAACTACACGAGTCTTTTACGATGAAGCGTAACTACGAAACTACGACGAAATACTCTCTTTCGCTTTTACAATGACTTTATTTTGTCGTAAATGTTACATGGAAGTTACGACGAATCTTGCATTACGACGGACGTTTTACAACGAAACGCTATTCCTTGTTAATTCGTTGTAACCCTTTTATTACAATGAATTAACAAAGAATATGACCCTTGTAATAAATATGTT
Organism: Brassica oleracea var. oleracea; assembly: GCF_000695525.1. Lineage (NCBI taxonomy): Eukaryota > Viridiplantae > Streptophyta > Magnoliopsida > Brassicales > Brassicaceae > Brassica > Brassica oleracea. The sequence goes on along the minus strand of NC_027750.1, from coordinate 57,532,295 downwards.
TTCTTGTAGTGCTCCTTTTCTTTGATTTATTGCTTTTTAAATTATAAACAAAGCGGCCAAGAAAAATACGAAGGAAAAAAGGGTAGGTAATTAATCCCATAGCCACGCCTCCTTTTGGATCTGAATGGATGCAAGCAACGAATTGTCTAAAGCCTTTTTAGCATGCTACGAATTGCAGAACAAGAAAAAGATGCAATTAATGAAAATATCTTATTTTTGTAAATAAACAGAAAAATAAGAAAAGTAAAACGAATAAAAATTAGGACTTATTTGTCAGATAACCAAAAAATAGAAATTAAATTTGTAGAAAAACGATAGAGAGATATGAAGAAAAAGTAAGAGAGGAAATGATTTTGGGTACTTAATGAATTTGTGTGTTTTTAGTTATTAAATCTAAATTTCCTAAAAACTAAACATACGATCATATTTTCGGCATGGTCGAAATAAGCAAAACTAAACTAAAAAGCAAAACACAAATCAAAATAAGAACAGAAAACAAATCAGTGCAATGGAATAAATATTGGATGATGATGTTAAATAAAAAATGTAAATTAATTATTATAAAATTATTAATTTGTTAAACATTTAAACAAGTTATATATTGGTTTGGTTAAGAATATCTTAATAATTAAAGATTAATGAGAGATGTTTTCTATAATATTTTTTTGGTAGGAACAGTTACCTATATGTTTTTCGTTTATAAGAATATATTTTACTTTTTAATTTTTATTCAAAATAATAAAAAAATTACAATTGAAATATATTCAATTTCTGACTGGTATATCATATTAGAGTAAAATAAAGGAAAATTACCAAAAATATCACATTCATAGTACCACTTTTCATGTTTACACTAACCATTTTTATCATTACTTTTAATAAATGATAAAAGACATTTATAACCTTAGGGTTAACTAATTTAGACTTAGGGCATCTTTATCTCCACTCCATTTTTTTCTAAAATGGAGTAAAAGTGAATATGGAGTAAGGAATGCTTCAATCCAACCTCATATCTCACTTCATAATGGAATTTACTCCATAAATGGAGTAATATATTTTTTGTTTTATTCATCCCTCCATTATGGAGTAGGAAATGAAGTAGGGTTAGAGCATTTTTATTCCTTATTATTTTTACTCTATTTTGGAGGAGAAAATGAAGTTTTACATTGGAGATACTCTTAGGGTTTAGAACTTTAGAGTTAAGGGGTGGGGTAGGGTTTTTGGAATGGAAAATTTAAGATTCTGATAAATATATAAATAAATACTTAAAACAAAAAATTGATCAAAAAAAATATATAAAAAAATTTAAAACTAGTTTCAAAAATAATTTTTGATTTTCAAAAAGAATTTTTGAAAAAAATGAAATTTCTTTTTTTATAAAAAAACTCGAATTTGAAAAAAAAATATAATTCGAATACATAATTTTTTTATTTAAATAACTATTTATTATATATATATATATAACAATGATATAAAAATCTTTTGCCACTTAATAAAGAAAGTATTTTGAAAATATCTCTTTAATGATAGTAAACATGAATAGTGATACCAAGAAAATGGTAAATATGAAACTTCCCCTAAAATAAAAGAGCAACAATGTGTGTTTTTTTTGGCTAGAATACGCTCATATTCATACACATAAATAAAAACATTTACACTGGAGGGAAGGAAACATTATTTCTTGTCTTTCTGTGGTTTTCAGAAAAAAAATTTCCTTCTTATTTTTATAGAGTAAAAGTTTTCCTCCGGAATCAACATTTTCTCTCATTTATTTCTTCTTCTTTTTTTTTTTTTCCAAAGGTAGTACAATAAATAAATTAGGTAAGGGAAAAAAAAGTACATATATATAACTATGTTACCGTTAATATACATGAGAAAGCAAACTAAAAGTCGTTGTGTTAATTCTTTTTCTTGGACTCCAAGCTTCTCCTGCTTCCATAAATTTCTCTTTATTTGTGCATACTGTACTAAACAGCGCATAATAATGTTTTAAAATTAATTGGTCTATCCAATGACGTATAGATTAATCTTTTGATTAGTAATTGATTATGCTATATATAAAAAAAAATTAAAATAGAAAGAAAAAAACAGTACGACATAGAAAGGAGTGAAAACATGAGAAACAAAGGACGGTGTCCAGACAAGCAAATATTCAAACCTTTGAATATGAAACAACATCATGTTCTCTAACAGCCCCAACTTACTTTATTCTAATAATACCAAATTTATTAATCCCCATTATCGTATCTTGTCCACCAATGTATACAAATGTAGACACTATACCCATATCGTATTTTTCTGAGATTTTTCCTTTAATTACTGTCAAGTGTCAACTTAAACATCTCATACATGCCAATATTTGACAGAAAATTGTAATCTCAAGAGTATTTAAAAAAAAAATTGTTAAGTAACTATCCACTTTCTAACTATTATTAATTATTTGCTACCAAAAATCATCATACTCGTTAGACGTAGCAACATAATGTGCTTACTATTTTCTTCAAAATAATAATAATAATGTGCTTACTATACACACGTCCAAATGTCTATTCGTTAACGGATACCAACTCATGTAAAGTAAGTAATTAACAAGGTCATCAATGGGCGGCAAACAATTTTTCCTTTTTTAATTCAATTTTTATCAACATGGTCTATATAATGTGCTTACTATTTTCTTCAAAAAAAAAATAATAACTAGATTAAGATCCGCGCCTTACGCGTAATAAACATTATATATATAAATGATTTTATGTATTATATGTTCTTACATATTATGAAATAATAAATATATATTGAATAATTAAAACTCAGTAACTATTACATATATAATTAAATTGGTGCGAACGTATAAATCAAATTTATTAATCCAAACAATTTTTTTAAAATATGATAGGATATGTAATTAAAGTTAAATGATATTAACATACATAGTATATTTTTAATATTAATGTCTATTAAATGATGCTTTCTACTCATATGTTTTTTTGATCATGTGTATCTTTAATAGCAAAAACTTTAAATTACTGATAACAAAATTTTCATTGTGGGATTAATAATTTTAGTAATTGATAATTAAAAAAATGTATCAATGCAAGTTCAAAACTTTTATCAAAAAAATTTATTCAAAGTAAATTTTTAAATTAAAATATTTATTTATTCAATATGGTTTATAGTTTAATTTAGAATGATATATATACATTTATATTTTAAATCTTAATGATTAATTAAGTTAGATTTTGTAATCATTTGTATTTTGTCATAACAAAAATTTTAAACCATGGATCGCAAAATTTGAATGTGAGACTTTTAACAATTTTTAGTAATTTATTGTCACTTTTTAAAATTCAAAATATAACATATACAGAAAAATCTAAATTTCTTATAATATGGTTATGTGATTTTTTTTAAATTTTTTTTAATAGTTTAAAATTAAACAAATTTGATAGAAGATACATTATTTTTTTATCAGATCTTTATTATTCAAAATCATTAATTGTCATATATATTTTAGCCACATTAGACAATTCCGTAATCTTTATTTAAGGAAATAATAAATGACATTAATAATGAATTTATGGTTAGTTTAATAAAAAGCTTATTATATAATTAGATGAACCAACATATTTCTATAATAATTCTAAGAATCATCCTAGTGATGACATATGGATACAAAAAGAAGTTGTAATGTTTGAGGGGATGTGCTTACTATACACACGTCCAAATGTCTATTCGTTAACGGATACCAACTCATGTAAAGTAAGTAATTAACAAGGTCATCAATGGGCGGCAAACAATTTTTCCTTTTTTAATTCAATTTTTATCAACATGGTCTATATACTAAAAATCAAAATATGAAAATTGCGCTCGTACATACATATATGCAGATAGGTGAGCGTGTATATAAATGGACAGAAATTATGTTTACCCCCTATGGTGAAACTTTAAATTCACCGCATCTTTTAAGATCAATCAAAGTGACACATAGATTATTAATTAAACACATTAAATTAAATAAAAAATAGCTACAAAAAATAAAAACGCTAATTTTAACGACGCTAACACTTTCAGCTAAACCCTAAACCCTAAATCTTAAATTCTAAACCCTATTCTCTAAATTGTAAACCCAAATCCAAATTCAAACTCATAAACCCAAACCCTATATCCTAAACCCTAGATCCTAAACCCAAATTATATACCCTAAACCCAAAAACTAGACCATAAATCCAAACGGTAAATCCTAAACCCAAACCGTAAATCCTAAACCCAAAACCGTAACCTTAAACCCAAATCCTAGACCCAAAACCCAAACAGTAAACCCTAAACCCAAACTCCAAACTTAGATGCTATAGGGTTTGGGTTAAGGTTTGGGTTTAGGGTCTAAGACTTAGGTTTAGGGTATAAGGTTTAAGTTTATAGTCTATATTTTGGGTTTAAGGTATATAATTTGGGTATAGGGTATAGGATTAGGGTTTAGGATATAGGGTTTGGGTTTAGGGGTTTGGATTTGAGTTTAGAATTTAGGGTATAGGGTTTAGAATTTAAGATTTAGGGTTTAGGGTTTCGTTAGCGGCATTAGCGTTCTTAAAATTAGCATTTTTATTTTTTTAGCTATTTTTTTATTTAACTTAATATTTTTTAATTAATAATCTATGTGACATTTTAATTGATCTTTAAGAGTGAGCTGAATTTAAAGGTTCACCCCTCAGTTTTGTTATATATAAATATAAGAATTGTGTCTCTCACCACAACACGTATTTTGATAATTTTCACTTCCCATAATTCTCTCTACCTCTCACTCTTCTTCGTAGATCTCTCTTAGTTGATTCTCATGGATCCACCATTCAACGAAACATACAAAACCCTTTTGTATAAACAGATCAAAAACACAGAAAACAGTGTCCCGCAAACACCTTTTAGCTTCCATGTCACTGCTGTCGTTGAAGAGGTGGAGCTTCCATTGATTGACGTCAGCCGTCTGATCAATGGAGCCGAGAAGGAGAGGGAGAAGTGTAAGCAAGACATTGCTAGCGCTTCTAGGGAGTGGGGGTTTTTCCAAGTGATCAACCATGGGATATCAATGGATGCGTTGGAGAAGATGAGACAAGAGCAAATTAGGGTTTTTAGAGAACCATTTGACAAGAAAAGCAAGTCGGAGAAGTTCTCCACCGGGAGTTACCGGTGGGGAACGCCGTCAGCCACTTGTCTACGGCAGCTTTCTTGGTCAGAAGCATTTCATGTTCCCATGACAGATATTTCTGACAACAAGGACTTTACTACGCTCAGGTACACAAATATTGTGTTATTAATTAACTTTTAATTGTTAATTACATACTTCTAAAATTTTAATATTCAGGTTGTTTTAAAATATATTTGGAGGACATTTTACAATAAGGAAATGTTGATAACATTCCACTTAATCTTAATTTTTACTAACTTAAAAATTAGTTACCTTCTAATAACATATCATCACCTATAAACCAGCTAGTGTTTCTAGGATAATATTGTGTACATATAATGCAATGCTTGTTTTATGTAAGTGTTTGACTATTAGTCAGATAGTCTTCTTAGCAAATTCATTAAGTAGTTAAATATTCGAGCATGGGAGACGAACGCAGTTTTATTCAATATTTGGCGGTTTTGAAGCATATAATAGAGTGTTGTCATTTCTATTAAATTACTATTTAGTCCACATACATAAAAGAAAATCCTAAAAAGTTTTTGAGGTTGGGTCAAAGATTTATTCTCCATCTCTCATGCGTGTCTCTGTTTCCCATTTTTAATACTCCTTCCATTTCATATTAAGTGTCGTTTTAGAAAAAAAATTTCGTTACAAAATAAGTGTCGTTTTCGATTTTCAATGTAAAATTTATTAATTTTATGCAAAATTTATTTTTCTATTGGTTAAAATATGGTTAGATGTATAGGTAATAGTATTTTTATAGGAAATATATAAAATTAATTGTTTCCTTAATTCGTGTGCCGAAACCTAAAACGATACTTATAACAGAGGAAGTACTATTTTTGAATGTTTAATTTATAGATAGCAAGTTGGCATGTGAAAATATAATGAATAAATAAATATTAATACTTCCAAACAAAAAAAATGATAGAAAATATTATGACTTCAGAACATGCTCAGAGCATAGTTACGTAATTAATTTAAACCCTAGCTAGCTCTAATGTTGGTTTTATTCTTTGGCTCCTCATATGCTAAAGAATTTCGTCAAGCACTTCAAATATGAAATATTCTGTAAATGTAAATGAGCTAGCATTGTTAGTTTCGGAAAATAAACTTCTTAGAATTATTCTGCACCAGCTGCGGCACATAATGATTCTGTAGACGCTAACCTATTCTTGGGATTAATAACGAAGAACCATTAACCAATTCGTGGCTGAAAAAACCCCATCAATCAACTCATTAGAAAACAGAATAGTGGAATTTTTTTTTTTTTCCATCTGAGTTTTTCATTCATAACAATAGAAAATTACAAGGTTAGAATCCTAACGCCGGCGGAACACATGAACATCGCCGAAAACTAATCCCAAACAGGGAAGCCAAAGCCCAAAGAAACGGGACACATACATCACATACTTCAAAACGGAACATCATACTACCAACCTTAAACTAAACCCATAAACAACCGTGCAAGAGACTAAACAAAGACTTATTTCTATATGATTAGCCGGATTCTTGTTATGCACTAAGCAAGCAAGCACACAAAGCAAGGGGTTTCTTCATCGAGAGCAGGAATCCTCATCTGAACCACACGTTCACGATGACCACGAACCACTTGGACAAAACCAAGACAAACAAACCCATTAAGAAGCAAACACCGGGACAAACCCCTTCTTCAACCACACCTTTACCTGGACACCAAATAGCCTCACCCTCTTTATATTGCTCCAACACGCAAGAAGCCACCGAGGACAAACAGAGACCGCTAGCTTCTTCTCAACTATAACCTTCAACTGCTCACCTCACCCCACATCCCCTTACCATGAAGCTACACCGTTGCTAAATCAAAGACAAAATAAGCCAAATTCCAACCTCCAGAAAGATTAATCGGGTACAGTCTCAGCAAAGTAGACACAGGCAGGAGGAAGAGGAGGTACAAGAGCTCGTCTAAGCACACAGTTAGGGGAAAGACAAGAGTATCTAGGGTTTCAAAAGAGAACCAAACTCTTGATACCGGCGAAAACCACCGAGCACACAGCTTCCTCAACTAGAAAAAACTCATCTTTACCCATCAGTCTCAGACAACGCTCACCACGCGCCAGCACGCTCCACCAATCTGGAAACTTCACCGCCATCAAACAAGCCGTAACCTCACCCCTTCTGCCGAGAACAACTAGACTAATGAAACTCGACAAAACTAGATCTGCTTTTCTTTTAGAGAGAAGTTGAGTAAAAGGAGAGATAGTGAACATTGTTACATGTGACACAGAATAGTGGAATAGCCTTTATAATAAAATACAAATATTACACATTCGACATGCGTTACATCTGAAAGTTTTCAAACTTTTAACATGCATACCTAGCTACATAGATCTGAATAAAAATTACCGATGATATATACACATGTAATGAATCTACAATACATAATCTGTTTTCATCAATAGTAAAACATTTGTATGAACCTAAAATACTTTACATTTAGTATATATACCTTGGTTATCTAACATATATTTTGTTCAAGTAAGATAATTTCCTTTTCCCGTCAATGTGGATTAATTAACCTTCTTAATTTTCTTCTTATGTGATGTTTGATTATGAAGAAATACTTTTTAAAATGTGCTCAGAACCTCTGTAATCTTGTTGAAAAAAAAACTCTATAAAAGCTTAGGTACGTTCATTATAATACATAGTACACTTTGACAATATAGATTACAGTACTATATGGTCACGAGATAAATGTCTCTTAAGAAACGAAGACTAATGGAAGGGAAGAAGAAGTACTTGAACATGCCAGGCTTTCACGGTTCTTGATTATATTTTTAGCTGCCACGGCTTTCACGGTTCTTCGCAGATCCATTCAACTTCAAAGGTTGTACCGTCGACGACTCTGCGTGTAGTCCTATTCCGGCAGTCCTTCCGTATCTCACTGCAACGTTATCTAAAATTAGCATTTGTCGACCTTTATCCTTCAGAGGCTGTACCGTCGATGACTTTGTGTGTAGTCCTATTCCAGCAGCTTCTCTGCACCTCACTGCAATGTCGGGAGATCCAGACATTTTCAGAGACGATTTTTAACTGTTCTCAAAACCCATCGGTTGGGCTATTCAACGTCGATTTTGACTTCTTTGCGTTTCTTCGAACGCGGGCTCTAGGAATACAAGTGAAGCTTCTCTACGGGTCTCTTCTCTCCTTAGCCACATCTATCATTCGTCATGTTTTAGTTATTTTCGTTTATCACTTTACCGTCGAAAATCTCTCCGGTTGTAACCGACTTAGCCCTTGGGGTGTTTAATATTAATATAAGCATTTGGTGTTCAAAAAAAAAAACATGCCAGGCTATATATATACACGCATATATTATCTTGTTATGAGCGCGTATGAATATGTGCGCTGGAATCTGTACATGTACTAGTATTCTCACGCATGTGGTTGTCATACACATCTTATGCAGTTTCAGCTTATGTGTGTGTGACCACATCCCCTTGCCACCACCTTTCATAGACTTGAGCGTTCGGGTACCCGTTCGGGTTCGGATCGGTTTTTCGGATTTCGGTTCCATTTTGTAACACCTCATAGGTCTCATTCTAGTAAATTTACAAGTACAGATCGGATTCGGATATAACACTTCGGTTTCAGATCGGTGATATATCCGAAGTAACCATATATCATTCGGATTCGGGTTATATCGGATCGGTTCAGATATACCCAAAGTAAAATCTAAAATTTAAAAGTAAAACATAAGAAATATATACTTCTTTGTATATAATGGAGTATTTAAGGTATTTATTTAAATTTTAAATACTTATTGTTAGATATCATATCCAAATAAATATGAAATTGAATATTTGAAGTACATATTTATGTTTCAAATATTTATATTATATATTAATTTGGACATTCAGATCGGTTTCTTCGGATATTTTTTAGGGTTTTCGGGTTTTTCTGGTTTTCGAGTTACCCGTTTGGGTTCGGTTAATAAAACTTCGGGTTCTGATATGTTTTGTAATACCCTATAAGATCCATTGAAGTATTTTTTATATTTCGGATCGGTAAGGATCGGGTTTTTCGGTTCGGATTCGGTTCGGATTTCGGGTTTCAGATTTTATGCCCAGCCCTATTAGTTGGCATTTCATGATAAGTCACTATTAGTTGCAATTTGACAATAAATTCTAAAGTTATGTATAATATATCTCAATCCAATAAAAAAAAGCCAAGTTACAAAAAAAAGAAGTTATTTTCTCTTCGAAAAACGAATACTTTAGGGGAACTCGAACACTATTCCATGACATTTTAATAGATGTCGTAATCCAATAAACTGCATATATAGAACACAGGATTTTAAGGTACATTCATCCAGGATTAGTCTAAATTAGAATTCCAGAGTTCGTATGCCGTTTCAACAAAAACAAACTAATTGCCGAAGCCAAACAAATGATCATTTTTGATAAAGTTCGATTAGACATTAGAGTCCGATACTTTGTTTATGAAGTTTTATGGTTGCTTTTTTCTAGTGCTTCTATTATACACACTTGAAACCTCTATACCCATATATCTTTTTTTTTAAAAAAAAATTAGATGATCCACGATCTTAGCAATGACGTCGGAACAGAAACGATCATTCATCTTTTCCAGCAAAACAAAAGAATATATATGTACAGTACAAACTCTATAAATTAATATTTTATAAATAAATTAATATAATAAAATTAATGAACTTTAGTCTTGAATTGGATCAGTTCAAAAAATATGACACAATTCTTTGATAAGGTAATAAAATAATAAATTTTCGAAAATCCTATCCAAATATATGGTCACATTAAAATAATAAATGATACTTACAAATTTTATAAAAAATATAAAAAATTTTATTATTTTTTTTATTCAGAATGAAATTTATCTCAATTTTTTCTCACAAATTAAAATTACTTTAATACTATTTTGTCAAATCAGCTATAAAACACATTACATATATGTTATACACCAAATTATCATATAAGAATAATATGAAAGCCAAATTTAAATTTTATAAACCGTAAAATAATTATTTTATTTTACACTAAACAAATTTTAGTTATACTCCTATTAAATCTAAAAGTTAATAACTTTATAAAATAATAAAATATTGTAATTCTAACATAATTAATTTATCAGAAATTTTACTGTATATACTATATAGCTAGTGGCCAACAAATCCAAAGTGAATAGAGTTCATCATTCTAGTGGCCAAAGATGGTCACTCTATACATGCATATGTAATGTATCCGAAAAGAGAAATGCTATAGTAGATCCGAAATTTGCAAAGGATCTCATAGAAAACCTATGGGTTAGACACGTACACGTACCTCTCTTCCCAACCTATTAAACCTTTTTCTTTTCTTTTTTCCCTTTTCTTCTCGTCTTGTTTCAGTCTCTCCCCTGTTATAGGACCCTTCTATTATAACCCAAAGAACTCGCTAGGCATTAGTCGACCTCTCGGTGTGGGAGTAGCACCTAATCAATAAATAGAGGATTATGCAGGGATTAATCGGGGATTAGTTTTTATAATTATTTATTATAAATATATGTATATATATTAGAAACTGTGTATAACCAACAAGTTATCTTTCGGTCGAGGATTATGCGGGGATTAATCGGGGATTAGTTTTTATAATTATTTATTATAAATATATGTATATATATTAGAAACTGTGTATAACCAACAAGTTATCTTTTGGTCTAGTGGTTTACGACATCGAGTAGGCTGTGACAGGTCTAGGTTTCGATTCTTTCATCCATCATCTTTTAATATTAAGACAAAAAAATTTAAAAACACTTTAGCCAAAGTCCAAACAAAAAAATTTAAAAACACTTTAGCCAAAGTCCCACATCGACTAAATACAAGGAATACATGACTTGAAGACCTGTATAAATAGCTACATGTGGTTAGAGGAAAATCCTGCAACTGGACTTCTACAAAAGGTCCAAGTTCTGCCTAATTAGTTAAAAAAAATCGGATTTAATCGGTTAAAAATCAGAAATAAAACCGATTAATCGGTTTGTTGGCCGATTAGTTGATTAACCAATTAGTTAAGCTGATTAGGTCTTAATCGCGGCGGTTGCATACCATTGAGCGCCTAGCCGGGTGATTAATGGGCTAGGCGCCCGCGTTTTAGAACAGAGATTATAACTAACATGCATGTCTTACTTATAAACTGCATCATGAATCTCTTCCATGTTTGTTACATGCACCTGCGATATTACATACGCCACACCAATAGCAACAATTTTCATTGTGCTTGATAAACCGCCAAATGCTTGTGTTGCGTCTTCATGGTATTCCCATAAGATTAGAAAGATATAAAAAATAGCATGTCTTTTGCTTAAATATGTACCACAAATAACAAATAATCTTACGTGTTTCTTTTGTTAGGTGAATTTTGTATCTTCACAAAAAAAATCAGCAAATCAAATAATTTCCACAATTTTCTACCAAATCAAATAATTACCGTGAAATAATTATTTATACTATATCATTCTACCATTAAATAATAATAATAATAATAATAATATTTTACATTTCTTTTCTTATCATAACTTCAATTCATGGTTTACAAAAAAAAAAATCTTAGCAATTCTACGTTAAAACAAATGAACAATTCATGGCTTGGATTAAACAAAAGGAACAAGAAAGGTTCATGGCTTTCGCAATTATTTCACCTAATTTATTTAACATGATTTATTTGTCTCTATAATAAATTAACCTTAGTTATAATATGTACATTTTATATCGCAGCTCAACAATGGAAAATTTTGCTTCAGAATCCGAGGCTCTGGCATATTCATTGGCAGAGGTCCTTGCAGAGAAATCAGGACGGAAATCAAGTTTCTTCAAAAAAACCTGTGTGCGAAACACATGTTATCTAAGGATGAACCGTTATCCACCATGTCCGAAACCATCGGAGGTGTATGGTTTGATGCCACACACGGACAGTGATTTCCTCACAATCTTGTATCAAGACCAAGTCGGAGGACTCCAACTCATCAAAGACAATAGATGGATCGCCGTTAAACCTAACCCTCGTGCTCTCATTATCAATATTGGTGACTTATTTCAGGTATTTAAGCATGGTGAAGAGTTCTTAATCACGTTTAGTTAGGTTTATTAGGTTCGGACCGTTCGGTTTAGGAGATACGGAAGCCTAATTGAAAGTGAATTTCTTATGTATATAGCTTTGATGTCATTGTAGATCCATTTGCATCCATCATTAAGGCAGTGTATTAAAATGTTTTTAAGATTCTATATATGTGTTTTTGCTAGGCATGGAGTAATGGCATGTACAAAAGTGTGGAACATCGTGTGATGACGAATCCAACGGTGGAGAGATTCTCAACGGCGTATTTTCTATGTCCATCATACGACGCCGTTATAGAGTGTTCAGGTGATTGTCCTGCTTATAGAAATTTCAGTTTCGGAGAATTCAGACAGCAAGTTCAAGAAGATGTTAAGAAGCTTGGTTATAAAGTTGGCCTCCCTAGGTTCATTAATGATATCTACTAATTTATACACCCAGCTCTAATGTATTCTTAGGGTCTATATCTATATGTTTTGATTTTTATAAGTTTTGGTTGAATTTTCTTAACAAATGTTGTATTCTAGGTAAACTGGTAATCTACATTTAGTCAAAATAAATTGTAAAATCAATTATGTTAAAACGGAGCTTTCGGTTGACTGTAATTTAAAAGATATTACTCTCTCTGTTTCAAAATAAATGATGTTTTAGAGAATTGTTTTTTTTTTTATTTCAAATTATATGACATTTTCAAATTTTATTGCAAAAATTATTAATTTTATATGCTATATGATTCTTTATATTCTCCATTTATTTTTATTGGTTGATTTATGATTAAGTGTATATAATTAGTGATTTTTTGTTGAGGAATATAAAAAAATTAAATATTTTTAATTTGTGTGTATAAATAAAGCGACATTTAAAATAAAATAGAGGGAATATTAATCTGATATAAAAGTTAATCCGAAGTCCAAATTCTTATTCAAGTGGTTGGTTAAGGTTTGACCAGTTTGAGTCTTGTTGAAAAAAAGTTATATCCCAAGAAGAAAAAATCGTATTAAAACTTTCGTAAGACTAAATATTGTTTTGATATTACAAAAGATTTGATGAAGAAAAAGAAATTGAATTGTTTTGTTTTGAAGAAGTGACAGAAAGAGCAATCGAGTAAACTGCGGCAGTGGTTCTGAGGCTCTACGATGAGAGACAAAGCAATAGAGCCCATAGATTATGCGGGGATTAATCGGGGATTAGGTTTTATAATTATTTATTATAAATATATGTATATATATTAGAAACTGTGTATAACCAACATGTTATCTTTTGGTCTAGTGGTTTACGACATCGAGTAGGCTGTGACAGGTCTAGGTTTCGATTCTTTCATCTATCATCTTTTAATATTAAGACAAAAAAATTTAAAAACACATTAGCCAAAGTCCAGACAAAAAAATTTAAAAACACTTTAGCCAAAGTCCCACATCGATTAAATACAAGGAATACATGACTTGAAGACCTGTATAAATAGCTACATGTGGTTAGAGGAAAATCCTGCAACTGGACTTCTACAAAAGGTCGAAGTTCAGTTAAAAAAAATCGGATTTAATCGGTTAAAAATCAGAAATAAAACCGATTAATCGGTTTGTTGGCCGATTAGTTGATTAACCAATTAGTTAAGCTGATTAGGTCTTAATCGCGGCGGTTGCATACCATTGAGCGCCTAGCCGGGTGATTAATGGGCTAGGCGCCCGCGTTTTAGAACAGAGATTATAACTAACATGCATGTCTTACTTATAAACTGCATCATGAATCTCTTCCATGTTTGTTACATGCACCTGCGATATTACATACGCCACACCAATAGCAACAATTTTCATTGTGCTTGATAAACTGCCAAATGCTTGTGTTGCGTCTTCATGGTATTCCCATAAGATTAGAAAGATATAAAAAATAGCATGTCTTTTGCTTAAATATGTACCACAAATAACAAATAATCTTACGTGTTTCTTTTGTTAGGTGAATTTTGTATCTTCACAAAAAAAATCAGCAAATCAAATAATTTCCACAATTTTCTACCAAATCAAATAATTACCGTGAAATAATTATTTATACTATATCATTCTACCATTAAATAATAATAATAATAATAATAATAATATTTTACATTTCTTTTCTTATCATAACTTCAATTCATGGTTTACAAAAAAAAAAATCTTAGCAATTCTACGTTAAAACAAATGAACAATTCATGGCTTGGATTAAACAAAAGGAACAAGAAAGGTTCATGGCTTTCGCAATTATTTCACCTAATTTATTTAACATGATTTATTTGTCTCTATAATAAATTAACCTTAGTTATAATATGTACATTTTATATCGCAGCTCAACAATGGAAAATTTTGCTTCAGAATCCGAGGCTCTGGCATATTCATTGGCAGAGGTCCTTGCAGAGAAATCAGGACGGAAATCAAGTTTCTTCAAAAAAACCTGTGTGCGAAACACATGTTATCTAAGGATGAACCGTTATCCACCATGTCCGAAACCATCGGAGGTGTATGGTTTGATGCCACACACGGACAGTGATTTCCTCACAATCTTGTATCAAGACCAAGTCGGAGGACTCCAACTCATTAAAGACAATAGATGGATCGCCGTTAAACCTAACCCTCGTGCTCTCATTATCAATATTGGTGACTTATTTCAGGTATTTAAGCATGGTGAAGAGTTCTTAATCACGTTTAGTTAGGTTTATTAGGTTCGGACCGTTCGGTTTAGGAGATACGGAAGCCTAATTGAAAGTGAATTTCTTATGTATATAGCTTTGATGTCATTGTAGATCCATTTGCATCCATCATTAAGGCAGTGTATTAAAATGTTTTTAAGATTCTATATATGTGTTTTTGCTAGGCATGGAGTAATGGCATGTACAAAAGTGTGGAACATCGTGTGATGACGAATCCAACGGTGGAGAGATTCTCAACGGCGTATTTTCTATGTCCATCATACGACGCCGTTATAGAGTGTTCAGGTGATTGTCCTGCTTATAGAAATTTCAGTTTCGGAGAATTCAGACAGCAAGTTCAAGAAGATGTTAAGAAGCTTGGTTATAAAGTTGGCCTCCCTAGGTTCATTAATGATATCTACTAATTTATACACCCAGCTCTAATGTATTCTTAGGGTCTATATCTATATGTTTTGATTTTTATAAGTTTTGGTTGAATTTTCTTAACAAATGTTGTATTCTAGGTAAACTGGTAATCTACATTTAGTCAAAATAAATTGTAAAATCAATTATGTTAAAACGGAGCTTTCGGTTGACTGTAATTTAAAAGATATTACTCTCTCTGTTTCAAAATAAATGATGTTTTAGAGAATTGTTTTTTTTTTTATTTCAAATTATATGACATTTTCAAATTTTATTGCAAAAATTATTAATTTTATATGCTATATGATTCTTTATATTCTCCATTTATTTTTATTGGTTGATTTATGATTAAGTGTATATAATTAGTGATTTTTTGTTGAGGAATATAAAAAAATTAAATATTTTTAATTTGTGTGTATAAATAAAGCGACATTTAAAATAAAATAGAGGGAATATTAATCTGATATAAAAGTTAATCCGAAGTCCAAATTCTTATTCAAGTGGTTGGTTAAGGTTTGACCAGTTTGAGTCTTGTTGAAAAAAAGTTATATCCCAAGAAGAAAAAATCGTATTAAAACTTTCGTAAGACTAAATATTGTTTTGATATTACAAAAGATTTGATGAAGAAAAAGAAATTGAATTGTTTTGTTTTGAAGAAGTGACAGAAAGAGCAATCGAGTAAACTGCGGCAGTGGTTCTGAGGCTCTACGATGAGAGACAAAGCAATAGAGCCCATTTATACATTTTATAATAACCATATATTATGTATGGGTCAAAGCTAATGTCCATAGAAATATATTTGCTAGCCCAGGCTGAAGAGAATTGAATCAGTATTTTGTTTCTCCACAAAACTATTGAGAAATAAAACAAATTATGTGATAAATGAAAGTTTCAACTAATTAACTATCAAATTAATAACTAAACTTATCAACTCATAACAATTGGATATGTAACAGGTGTATTACTTTTTATGGTCTACAATTCATATATGCATACTGTTGGGTTTAAATTCAGATACTATGACATAATGGACACCAGTCACACCAATGCAAATCCGTAAAATATACATTTGTTTGTAGTATACTAACTCTATTCAGGTTTCCATTCAATGATATGCAATGTATCATATCTAATATGATGAAACAGTAAATTATTTAAATGTTAGATGTGCATTCTAGTAATATAAGTAGTTTGAGCAGTCTGGTTAGTCAAGAAAGGTTGGTTGTGGCTTGACCAATGACAAAATTACAGCAACTAAAATAACTAAGTGGCTAAAGTGTATATAAATAGTTTTTTTTTTCTCTTTAAAAGTCTGATTATTTTTACCATCTCAGCTGTGATCAACAACTGCAAATATCTGTACTATCCATCGCCCTCCCCATTTCTTACTGTAAAATCCACACCTTAACTTGTATAGGAGTTTTATACTTGATTGGCAACACTTCAACATCAAACTTTTTAAACCACGCTTTAGCTTTGGTTGTTATCACCAAATTTGAAAATGTTTTATATAATGTATATAGATTCGCAGGTAATATATTCTTGCAATCTGGTCTAAGAAAGGGAAATGTTACTTTATGTTTCAAATACTTAAAGACACCTAAATATGGTATAGCTTACGTGAGAATAGCATGCAGAGACTCTTTAAATGCTCCACGCTTGTGTAGGTTGTATTTCTTAAAGAGGTCCATACATTACCAATCAATTCTAACACGGCTCAATATTTCTATAAGTGAACCCAAACCGAAACTAAAAAAGCTCATGCCAACTGATATACATATGCACATAAAAGAAATACACCAAACTGAAAAACACATACTCCCTCTGTTCCTGAAAGTAAGATTTTCTAGAGTATGCACGCTTATTAAGAATTTAATAAATGTTTATAATTTAAATTGCTTTTTACTTTATTATACATTTTCCAATAACTTTCCACCAATGAAATTTAATCAATTCAAATATTCTCAATTAATGTTCCTCAAAAGTATAAAAAAGTACCTTAACAATATAGAAAATCTATCTTTGTGGAACAAGAAAAAAATCTAAAACATCTTACTTTCAGGAACGGAGGTAGTACTAAATAAAATTTAAAAACAGAGAAAAGGAAAAGAAGAGAAGATTCTCTGTCTTTGTCACAATGCTCATAAACTCTTGTCTTAAAGCTTTCTTTTCCAATCTTCTTAAATGGTCTCGTGCGTGCGGCGTGCCCACTTCCCATGCACTTTCTGTGTCTTGCTATCTTTTTTTTTTTCATTTTTATTATAAAATATAACAAAATATATATTGTCACAACCTTACGGTCTTCGTTTTTATAAATATAGGTCGGTGAGATTATCGCATGCTCTATAGCCACAAACTGAGGACGGTCACTATTAGCCTAGAGGCATATCTCCTGGATTAGACTTGCTGATTGAGAGAGTAAATATGATTAACAAGATTGATCCCATGCTTGACCTGTCACAAAAATTTAACATTCCATCAATATTTGATATTCATCCAAAACAACTTTACTTATTAAATTGTGAAAGATACTCCCATTTTCAGTAGCATATTCGTACATGACATAGTAATATATATACGTGTGTGTGTATGTGTGTGTTAAATTAACTCAAACGTTTAAACTCAATAAATGGCTAAAATCAATTACTACTAGAATTGAACCATATGCAATCCGAAAAATTGAAACTAAATATACTGTTACAGATATTTTGTTCTCGTAATTTGCATTATGAGTTATATACTTTATTTTAAAACATTTTGTATTCCATAAGTTTATATTTGTAAATATATTATAAGGGAGTGATATAATACTTACAAAATTGCACAGAAGAGGACGATTTTCTTGGGATCAAGCATCCAAGAAGTGTGAGAGCGTTTAAAACTCGACTTTCTTGCAAAACCAAATCGTCTTTCTCTATTTTGATCGGAGATCATATTTCCGGCGGTGGCGGCAGATGTAGTAATGGTTATCTGATGAAGCGGCGACGATGGAACATCGGTGTTTGCAGTTGTAACCGTGCCTGCATGATCAATGGGCCCAACAGTGCTCGGCTTTTCCGGCGCGCTTGACCCTACAAAACTCATCAAATGACATACCACAAGCTTTAATTAATACAACAGTTAATAATGATTCTTTTTCATTATTTGACTGGAAGAAATAAATTGAATCATAACGTATTCATTAGTAATTTGTATGCCTAATTTAATAGTGGTATGAGTGAGCATGCAGTTCATGAGAATTAAAGGTTGGAATATTGGGTTCTTTGTGGTCTGCTTAAAGCTATATGTAGCTAACACAAATACATTCAAAACGAGAAACCAAGAAAAGTTTTTCCTTATATATGTATGTGTGTATGTATTGATGTGTTACATAGATTGCAAGCACATAGACGTCAAAAATATTTAGTAAGATGTATGTCAACAAAATATTATCCTTATAAAAGGAACCTTGTTACGGTCTACAGCTAAAAACGCATGGGCTGGTTACATACCTAGATCACACCTAACACTTCGTCATTTTTACACTCAGAAGGAAAAATATATGTATTCAGCTTTATTCAGATTATGCAACCGAGTCCTGTTGCATCAGGGATTAAAAAGAACAAAAAAAGAAAAAAAGCATGTCGTGAAGATAAAACATATGAGAATATTTTTCCGCATAAAATAATAATAATTCGAATTGTAAAATCAATTAAAAGGCCGAGATACATTTGTTTCCATTCAAAC
>NC_027750.1:57500805-57506746 GCF_000695525.1 Brassica oleracea var. oleracea | reverse complement strand
CCTCCCCCCCCAATTATTTTTGTCAACTTTTTTCATCACTAAAGTCACAGATAAAACCAAATCGAATTTAGTAAAAGAATCTACTATAGGTCCATTTGATACTATTATGTTATATCACATGGTAACAAAACATGACGAAAAAACAAAAAATGCACCACTGGCCTCTAGAAAAGATGCATTTGTCCAATTTGTCCATATACGTTAATTTAATTGTTTACTTTGTTGAAAAATGAAATCTAATCGATGTATCATGCAGAAAAGAAAACAATAAATCAAGAATATGACATAGATTAAAAATTTAAAAATTTTACATTTTGAAGAATCATTTAAATTTTACCTCTAAGTGGAAACTGAGGAAACGAGGTCTCTTTGTCATTACTATTTGAGTCACCATGAAGTTTCCTTTCGTTGTTGTTTCTTGGAGACCCTTTCCTTGAAACACTTCTATGCAGCTTTAGAAGAAAAAAAACAAATTATCTTATCAATAATTCAATTAGATTATAATATAATATTCAATTATAAAGTTTCATAGGATCGATCACTACGGCAAAATAAATAAATTAAAATATCTAAACTAGGCTTCATGCCAAATGCCAATTACCAGAAAAGAAACCAGATAAATCCGTGGGATGATAATAGTTGCACGTCAACTTCCGTTTAGGGTTTTCTTTTTATTTCATTTATTTAATTGGACAAATAGTAAATGGAATAAAATCGACTACACAAGAATAGTTATTAAGGTTATGGGCGAATCTTCCATGATTCTCACGAACATTAAACACCAAAAGACAAAAACGTAAAAACATAGAAGAAAATATAAAAATAATGAAATAATATTGATAAATTCTGGTATTTTCTTTTGAAAAAAGGCTTCCAATTTAAACCACGAAGTTCTCAAAGAACTTTTAACGAAAGAAAAGAAATGGATTGGCCACAGGTACCGCCACAACTAGAATCGGTCATTGACATAGATAAGTAAAACATTAACCTATAATTCCAAAATTTTTAGAAATAATTCACACACACATATATATATAAATTCTTAAAATTATAAGAATAATTTTTTTGGGTTAAATAATGTATAGTCCATTCCATGGCTTGCACTTTCTTTGATGGCTTGATAATTTTTTATATTTTCGACAAAACGCAGTGATTAACAAACTAACAAAGCACGGTTACTTAAAATAAAGTGGATTTGTTTTTTAAAAAAAACTTACAGTAATTCTGGGACTAGAAGAAAAGAAGTCTGGGTGCAGAACAGGAGAGAAACTCTCGACATCGATCGTCACAAACCCATCTGGTTTGACGGGTTTTTGAAACCCGGATCCAGTTTCCTGAACCGGAATTGCTCCACCGATTTCCATCTATCTTAGGTTGGAACAAAACCATAGAGGAAAAAGCGATACATCATTTTTTCAGAAAAAAAAAAAAAAAAACGATACATCATGTTCATGAAGAAAAAGAAGATAAAATTCGTTTGTTTGAAATTGTTCTCGTAACTACATCAGATAAATAAGGAAAAAAATGGAACCAACTTACTTTGGGATCCAAACAGGAGATTAAGACAGAGTCGAACGTCTTTACTGTGATCACTGTTATGCTCTGTTTGAAGATGAAGAAAGGTAACAGAGGTTTTTGGTTGGAGACAAAAAGGTGAGAGAGATTCCGAGGAATGTCGAAACCGAAAGAGAGGAGATGCTTTTACTTTTATTTATATGGCGATTTTCTTATAAATGGTTGGTGCCCTTTTTGTTTATTTATTTCGCAAAGGTAGTATTTGTAGTTGTCACACGCACGAGAAATAAGAGATATAGACTAATGAGTAATTACTTATTCATAATCATGATTCCTGTTGTTAATTCAAAGAGTAGTTGACGTCGGTGGGATGAAAAATGAAGTTATAAGAACTTTAAATTACATTTTTTTATAACACGGGTCAAATTATCGATTACAGTATCATGTAATATTTATTCTATTACGTATGATTGATCAACTATCTCCAACGTATTCGAAGATGATGAACAGTTCACAAACAACTATTCCATGATGTACCTTTCTCCATAACACTTGGATCGACCAAAGTTTCATCATGGACGTCATCTTGGATGGACATGTTTTTTCTACAGCACACGACCACAACAAACGGCTATGCCTACAAAATCTCCGATAAAATTGAATCCTATAATCTGCAGAAATTTGCGCTTCTTCTGGAAATCAAACCAGAGATCTGATGTAGAAACCTTTAAACATTAAAGGTTAAGCTACAATACTACATTCTAAGACCATTTCCAATGGTTTACTCTATTTTTTTCTCTAAAATAAAGTGACTTAAAAAAATAGAATTGATTGTTGCTCCAATGGTACTATATTTTAGATAAAAATAGAGTGTTGAATAAACAATAAACAAGTTACTCAATATATAGAGTAAACCTATTTTTTACTCCACTACAGAATGGAAAATAATAGAAAATAAGATACCATTAAAATTATTTTTACTATAACTTTTATTTTAGAGTGGAAAATAGAATGAGGTTAGAAATGCCTTAAGTCTTATTAAAAAATACGGTGGACGGATTGGAAATATGGAATGGCTACACTAATCTAGAATATTAATCGAGTTCAAGAGATGCATCACCTTTTGTTGTAGAGAAAAGTTAGTTTTATTATAGGTCTGGTCATTTTATATTTCAGCGTGTGTTGATTTTACATATACATGCAAAGTATTTTGTTTTAGTTTATTTAATAATATTTGCAAATGCAAAAGATACACGGATGAGACATTTTCTTTTCCTGAGCACATAAGGCTATGGATATCACGGTTTCCTAAATTGGTTTCCGCAGAAAATTAATGTGTGTATTCCACTTTAAAAAAAAAATGGTTTCCAAAGTTGCGAAATAAGGATCGATCTTGGAGCAGTTTTTGCACTGTTTGCGGACCCCACCGACATGTGGTATCCCGCAATTGGTTCACTTTTTTTTTTCTTTTAGGACAAAAAAAAAATTTAAGGACCGCATAAACGGGTTTACCATTAATCATGCTCTAATATATTCTCTTGTCCCCTGTATATTAAAAGAGAAACATTTGTCATTGTGTTTACACTATATTCGTCACGTGGCAGCTTCACAACGATTTCAATTTGAGTATGCTGAGGTATTGGCCTCACAACCATTCAACAATTAATGCATTCACATATTAATTTTTTAAACTCTTTTAAATACTCTCTCCGTTTCTGAATAAGTGTTACTTTGACACTTTTCACACAGACTAAGAAAGTAGCAGAAATATATGTAAGTTGTTATTAATTATATTTTTCTGACCAATGGTATTTGAGATAAATAAAATTATTTATGAAACCAATGCTATTTGCAATTAATTTTCAGCTGAAAGTAAATATAATTTGCATTGGAATTGTAAAGTGACACTTTTTGTGTAACAAGAAAAAAAAGCTAGAATGACACTTATTATGAAAAAGAGAGAGTATGATTTAATGTCTTCACACTAATTGTTTTTAGCCGGCTCATTTTTAGTTCCTGCATTTTTAACATTTGTATTAGTGGACTGAAATTATCTCCGTACAACAACTGAATAATATCATTTTGAAAGAAATAAATTTCAAAATAATTAACATTTTTATCAACTAAAATGCTGGAATGAGAATGTTTTTAAACACTGAAAGTTTCGTATCTTGTTCAATTTAACCTTGGTTGAGACTTATGTACACGAAGACAATAAATAATTGTGATTGACTATGAATTAATGAAGTTGAGTAAAAAACACCACGCACAAAGTCAAATCTTCAGTTTAGCCAAATATATATTTTTTACGGAGTTTCCATATCATACCAAGAATTAAAAGCATAATCAGATTGCTAGAAAAATCAGAAATCAGAAAATCTGTAAAAGAAAAAAAAATCATGAAATCAATTGACAAACATAATTCATTTGCTGAGTGAAGAGATCACATTAATTTCCATGCAACTCTAGCACTTTTCTCTGGATTATATCATGTTTTTATTATATTTACCAAGAATATTTTTTATAAGAAAATGCACGTTATTAGTTGTAGACTACGTCAATTTCGCAACATGCCCAACAATGTTGACACGACACCCAACCATTTTTATTTGTATTCTTAAAATGTGGTCCAATAATTAGGTATGTTAAATAAGTCTAAAATATTTATCTTACATTTATTTTATTTTGATTTATATTAATAGAAAAAAGTAAGTCTGGGTAAAATATTTGGATCCGAAGAACCAAACCGAACTAGATTTGAAAGTAATACTAAACACAAACTAAAATTGATTAAGTACTCAGATGGATCTAAAAGTTTAATATCCATATAACCAGACCCGAATCTGATCGAAACTAAATATTTTGGAAACCAAAAATATATAAATCACAATTATAAACTTAAATATGTTAATTAATTTAAATTTTATATCTATTAGATATTCAAAAATATGAAAATATCTAAAAATTATCAACATAGTCACAAGTAAATATCTAAAAATAACAAAAAATGTTCAAAATACTGAAAATATTTATCTGTTCTCCATCCAAATATTTAAATTGAACTAATTTTTATGTAAATTTAAATACTTAGTCTTACATTATTCAAAAATTTATGTTTTATTTTTGAATTTTGAGGATTTAAGTACATTTGGATTTTTGTTAAACAAATAGATAATTAAAATGGGTACCTGAACTCGAATCCGAACCGAACCCGCAATGATTCGAACCAAATCCAAACAAAAATTTGTAAATATCCGAATACGATTCAAATTTCTAACTCTAGAAATTTGAAATCCGAATAGATGAACTGAATCCGAACGGATATATGAATGTTCATCCCAAAAAAAAACTACAACAAATCCCTTAGTACAACATAATATGTTGAACATACAATAAATAATCTAATAAACTATTTCACTCCGTGCTAAGTGCGGGTTACTACCTAGTACAGTAACTATTTTTCATGTAAAATATTACGTACCATCGACTATCCTATGCAAAATTGTAAAATTGTTGCTGGAACAGCAGCTCCTTACATTTATTGATTGCTTTTAGAGCTAGTCCCTCTTGGGGTGATGGAAATCAGACAGAGCGACAAAGTGAAGTGAAAGAGGAGTTCTCTGCATTGTGATGTATTATGGGAGACATGGCCGGGAGACATGGCTGTGTCTGAGAATTCATGAAGCCCAATTATTTATTTGTCCCCTCAAAACCATGAGAATTTAAAATGTTATAGAGAAGAATCGAATTGCACACCCTTTCTACTTCAAATAAATACATTAAACATGCTACTTAATTATTTTTGTTCAGAATTGGCCCCAAACAATAATATAATTTTTCAAGGTCCCAAGCATATGCGTATACTTAGGCATGGCTCTGATATATGATGTTTTATACATCTTGTATATATGCTTTTCAATTGGTTTTCAAGTCTTTATCGAGTCTTCCTAGTCATTTTCGAGTCATTACAGGTCTGGAGTTGCATTGGATGGGAGATGGACCAGCTGGAACAAAAGAGGCAGAAAACAGTGCAATTTGGTGATTTTCACGCAGAACAGTCTTGATGACTGTTCTGGATAGCGGAGCAACCCGAGTGACTGTTCCGGATAGCGGAACAACCCGAGTGACTGTTCCGGATAGCGGAACAACCCGAGTGCCTGTTCCAGCGGCAGAAATTTTTATGGAAACTACAACCTATTTCGGGATTTGCCCTAATCTCTCTATTTTCTATCCCAGCCGCCTGTGGCTTTGATATATCTTCTTTTTCTGTTTCTCCTGACTAGACTACGCTAATTTTTACACAAGGAACCAGACCTTAGAGTTGGAGACTTGGGATTTTGCTACTTTGTAAAGGGAGAAGGCCATCTCTCTCGATTTAGAGAAGAACCCCCTGAACCCTATTACTTTATTTCAGTCATATTTCATG
>NC_027750.1:57477821-57500782 GCF_000695525.1 Brassica oleracea var. oleracea | reverse complement strand
CTTGCTTAGTCTAGGGTGTTAGGGTGTTAGATCTGTGAGCTTGACATAAATAAGTTATAAATCGATTGTCTTCAATCACTGTTGTTCTTAAGGCTTGCATCAAGTTAACCACTTAGTGCTTGATTCTAGGTTTAATCTATTCATCAAAAGTGTTATAGGTTGCTAGACATAACTTGAATGAGCATCATATCCCTAACCAGCGAAAGTAGATGTTAGGGTGTTTTGTGAACAGACCGGACTTGTTCTTAATGTTTGTCATCGCATCTCAGTCCAAACGACAGTTTAGGTACTGAGATCGATTGACAAAAGGTGAAGAACCACGACAGTGGGCTGATCTATCTTAAGTGATTCGAGTTCTAGACTGGTTTTTAATTGAACTTGAATAATTGTTTGGCTCACACTTGCTTAACACCCGATCAAACCACCCTAGGCTAGCATTTTAATTTTCTGAATACTTTAATTAATCTTGTTACTTGTTGTTACGAAACCTTAATCTCAAAACTCCATCATTGTTTTAGCTAAGTATTGATCCCATAAAGATAAAGTGTAATCGTTGGTCTATGTGGATTTGATCCTAAAGTGCTACATCGACATACCATTCGATTGTGGTAGTGTGCACATTAGGTTAATTGGTGTGCGTATACACGTAATACCAATTTGGCGCCATTGTCGGGGACCATCTTTTTACCTTTATTCTTCGGTTATTTATTTTGTCTAAGACCTCTTACTTGCTATAATCTTTTTGTTGCAACTAATTTTTCAGGTGCATTACCAGTAGACATACTCGGAGAAACGCACAAGGAGAGTTGGTTACATTTAGCAACCAGGAGCTAGCAAGGTTAGAAAGAACAAACCGTCAACAATTAGGGCTGAACAACGCCATAATGGGCGACTACGGCAATCAAGAGCAACTCACTTCTCAGTTGCAAGAGATGCAACAACAGATGCTTCAGATGCAGCAGACCATCCAAGCTCAGCAGGATGCTGCTGAACAGGCTGCTCTCGTGCGACAGGAACAACAAGCGCAGACTGTTCCAATCGGGCAGAGAAACCTTCCGCGTAACATCCCTACTACGCGCTCTGCCATTGTTCCTCCACCCTGTACCAGGCAGGACTTCGAGATCAAGCCTGCTTTGATCGGTCTAGTACAGAGAAAGGTGTTCTCTGGTCTCTCTACAGAAATTCCAATGGAGCATATTGAGAGCTTCAAAAAAGTCTGCAGTTTCACTCGCGCGAATGGTGTTCCACCAGACTA
This sequence comes from Brassica oleracea var. oleracea, assembly GCF_000695525.1. Lineage (NCBI taxonomy): Eukaryota > Viridiplantae > Streptophyta > Magnoliopsida > Brassicales > Brassicaceae > Brassica > Brassica oleracea. The sequence continues at coordinate 57,499,527 of NC_027750.1, read as the reverse complement.
CATCAGGTGCATGTTATTCCCATTCTCTCTTGATGGAAAATCTGCATGGTGGTTGAACTCTCTCCCTACCGGCTCTCTCACTTCATGGGAACAGGTCCGACCAGCGTTCCTCAACCATTTATACTCTAAGGCGAGAACAGCTGCATTGAGGAACAAGATCACCTCCTTCAGACAACTCACTGATGAGCCTTTCTGCGACGCATGGGAGCGGTTCAATGACTATCGCAGAGAATGTCCTCACCATGGATTTGATGACGACTACCTTTTGGAAATTTTCTATGATGGAGTTGACTGGGAATTTCTGAGTGCTATGAACTCTGCCAGCAATGGAGACCTCATGACTCAGACCACTCATAGAGCGTTTGAGCTAACTGAGAACATGGCTGTTACCTCAGCCAATAAGAACGAGGATAGTGATTGCTCCAAGAAAGGAAACAGTTCAGACACCCAGAAGATAGATGAGCTGATTGCCAAGGGCACGTTTTCAGCATGGAGCAAGCTACGGCCAGGCATATTCAGAATCAGAACCATCGACAACCGCAGAGCAATAGGCAAGCTGTTCCAGCTACCGAGAACAGTCAACCAGATGAGCTGAAGGGTCTGGGTATGATGATGCAACCGTTGTTGCAGGGTCAGCAGGTTCAGGCCAAGGCGTTGAATCATGTAACCACGGAAATGGACACCAGGATGGGCAACATGTTCACTGAGCTGAATAACAAGTATGACACTCTTATGATCCACATAAAAAAGATCGATGTTCAGCTTGCTCAAACAGCTGAGAGTGTCAAGAGGCAACAAGGGACGCTCCCTGGAAAAACTGATAAAAATCCTACGACTGAGCACTGTAATGCAATAGAGCAGTCGTTCGCTGAGACTGCTCCAAGCGAAGAAGAGAGAGCATAGCAGCCTACTAGCTCTGCAGTAACTGAGACGCTCTTTGTGACTTTGATTCTTGTGTGAATCTCGTCTCAAAGGCTATTGTAGACGATTTGGGTATTGCTGATATTGAGCGTTCTCAGCTGACCCTGACCTTTGCAAACACTTCCAGAGCAGTCCCATATGGAACCATCCGTAGCCTTCATGTTAAAGTAGGGGAATGCATTGTTCCTGGTGAGTTTCAAGTTGTTGAGATGAACAAGGATCATGAGATACCTTTGATATTTGGAAGGACATTCATGGCTACTGTTGGAGCAACCATCGATATGCCCAACAAGAGAATCTGTTTCTCAAACATCAACAAGAAAGTTTTCTACAACGATGTACCCACCAGATCTTCCTCATCACACGCCTCTTGCATCTCAGTGTTTGATGTAGAAAAGCTGAAGGTTGTTCCAGAGAAGGAGCATGGTGATAAGGGTGAGAGCAGGCTGTTCTCTGATGAAGATCCAAGCACTGATCCTACTAAATTCAGAGGGAAATCAAGGGTGAAACAGAAAGTCCAGATGAAAAGGGTTAAGGGAGATCCTACAATGACTTTGATACCTCTCAAGTGTGATGAGAACTCCATTGAGTATGAGGTAAAGTGCAAGGGTACCTCCAAACCGTTCTCTAAAGTCAGAGCCATTCTCACACATGAGCTGAAGGAGAAAGGAGAAGCTGCTGTGAAAGATTTGTTGAGCAGAGTTTTGAAGCTGAACATGTCTGATTGTGGAGCTTGTTTTGGAACAAGCCCTCATGCTCAACCCGACTGATCCCAGTCCCCAAGTCAAGCTAGTGACTTAAACCAAGTGCTTGGTGGGAGGCAACCCACTGGTAAGTTTTTTTGAGTCTTAGGTCAAAAAAAAAAAAAAATCCGAGATACTTCAAAATTCTGGGTTACAGCAACGGAACAACCTGCCCTCTGAAAAGAGCAGTTGTTCCAGGCGACCATCTGACGATAGAACACCCAGAATTTTTATGGAGCGTCCGCTCCACTCAGGTAAGTATCTCGACCAAAATAAAAATGTTTATTTTTGTTTTCACCTTCTCTCTGATTTATTTTCATACCAGGGACGGTGTGAAGTAAGTCTGGGGGAGGGTTCTCGTCGTTCACTAACTAGTTTCTTTCTTTTGGGTCAATTTGAGTCAGTTTTTAAGATTGAGTCAGTCAAAAATTTGTGGGAATTAGGACCTTATTCCGTGTTGATCACTAACCACCTCATGCTTTAGTTATCTTATTCAGTGACCTTAGAAGTGGCGAAAGACACACATGTGGACCTGGAACACCCTGACATATATATCTCACTTGATTCTCCAGAAGTTCTCAGCCGATCAGGTTACACTGGGTAGACTTAACTCCACCTTACTTGAACCTAATCTTGACTGAAATTCTTCTTGTTATGGGCATTAGATCAGGGAAACGAGAACACACTCAGGACTTCTTATCCTTTTTATCCATCTTGCTGATCCTGAGTGGCTAGCTCATCTTTAGCTAGTTCCCACCTTGCACCTTAGCATTTATTCCACATTCATGCATTTGTTTTCCAGTGTCATATGTTCAGATACGTGCAAAAAAGTCGGAGAGGAAAGGATCAACGCAGCCTCCTACTCGTTACTGCTGCAGAAATTGTATCAGAAAGGAGAACAAGCAGATTAAAGGAGAAACTGTTCCATAACCAATGAACTGCGCAAGAGCAGGGGTGGAGAACCAGAATGGTTGCAAAATCAGAACCACCAGTGGCACTTAGAACCATCATGTATGACCTCGTTCTTCGTCACATCACCATATCAGTCTTCAAAAAAAGAAAAAAAAAAAAACCAAAAAAAGGTGATGTAGAAGGGGAAGAAATCAAAGAAACATGAGCCACTGGGAAGATCGAGCAAAAGAGTGGGTACCAAGTTGAAAGATTGGAGAGCAGGCATATGATATGAGCAGCCAGATGGCTGATCCAAAACGGAGCAGTCGCACCAGATAGAGCAAAAATGCTGTGGACATCAATGGGTCTATCCTCTCTTGCCGTTTTGTGCGATATCCTGCATCCTCTTTGATGAAATGGTAGCCCCTAAACACTTTTAACACCACCATTAAATAGCCTGTTTCACGCCTAGACCGTCTACCCTAAATGATGCCTGTGATGAAAAGCTCACGCTACTCTTAAAATGAATGTAGGGAGTTTTGTCTCGATAGTGTTGCTTTTTCAGGTTTGAGATGAAGAGTATGGAGCCGATTTTTGAACAACATGCAGAACAGTCTTGATGACTGTTCCGAATAGCGGAGCAACCCGAGTGACTGTTCCGGATAGTGGAACAACCCGAGTGTCTGTTCCAGCGGCATAGATTTTTAAGGAAACTACAACCTATTTCGGGATTTACCCTAATCTCTATATTTTCTCTCCTAGCCGCCTGTGGCTTTGATACATCTTCTTGTTCTGTTTCTCCTGACTGAACTACGCTTTTTTTTGGAGAAAAAAACCAGACCTTAGAGTTGGAGACTTGAGATTTTGCTACTTTGTAAAGGGAGAAGGCCATTTCTCTCGATTTAGAGAAGAACTCCCTGAACCCTATTACTTTATTTCAGTCATATTTCATGCTGCTTTATACCTCTGTCTCTGTGTTTTCTTTCTTCATGGCTGAGTAGTCAGCTTGCTTAGTCTAGGGTGTTAAGGTGTGAGATCCGTGAGCTTGACATAAATCAGTTATAAATCGATCGTCTTCATTCACTGTTGTTCTTAAGGCTTGCATCATGCTAACCAATTAGTGCCTGATTATAGGTTTAATCTATTCATCAAAAGTGTTATAGGTTGCTAGACATAACTTGGATGAGCATCATATCCCTAACTAGCGAAAGTAGATGTTAGAGTGTTTTGTGAACAGATCGGACTTGATCTTAATGTTTGTCATCGCATCTCAGTCCAAACGACAGTTTAGGTACTGAGATCGATTGACAAAAGGTGAAGCACCACGACAGTGGGCTAATCTATCTTAAGTGATCCGAGTTCTAGACTGGTCTTTAATCGAACTTGAATAATTGTTTGGCTCACACTTGTTTAACACCTGACCAAACCACCCTAGGCTTGCATTTTAATCATCTGAAAGCTTTAATTAATCTTATTACTTGCTTGTTATGAAACCTTAATCTCAAAACCCCATCATTGTTTTAGCTAAGTATTGATCCCATAAAGATAAATTGTAATCGTTGCTCTCTGTGGATTCGATCCTAAAGTGCTACATCGACATACCATTCGATTGTGGTAGTGTGCACATTAGGTTAATTGGTGTGCATATACACATAATATCAGATACTGATGAGCGTATAGAGATCACTTATCAAAGCCATGATCAAGGCAAGAGCTCTAACAACAGCAATAACGGTAGTGGTCATAGCAGCATCTCGTATGATGATAGTGATAATGAAACTGGTGAATCTGTTTCTGAAGTTATTACTGTGATTTCTGTGCCAAGTCAAAATGTTTCAGTTGCTGGAGACGCTCTGTTTTTGTGTTATATTGCTAATATGAGTGTAGAGAGCCGAGTTTGATGGATTCAACTACACCTAGTAATCCAAACACTCAGTTGATGCAATAATCTCAAACATCTCAAATCATAGTCCATAGTTTCTAACATAAACAAAAGCCAATTGATAAAAATTAATAATTCAACTTTAAAACCCTTAAATCAGTTTTCAAACTCTAATAAATCAGTTAATAAACCCTAATAAATCATTTTGTAAACTTTAAATTAGTTTATAAACTTTTATAAATCAAACTATAAAACTTTATAGTTTATAAATCATTTTGTAACACATAAAACAAAAGTCTGTTTATAAACACTATTAATTCTCCTTATAAATCCTTAAATCAGTTTATAATCATCTATGACATTTATAATTCAGTTTATAGACATTATAAATCCATTTATGAACCATTGTAGATCAACTTATAAACCTTTATAAATCTCTTTTTTTTTGTCGTCAATGTATACAGACTTATACTGACTCTGTAAACCAGGAAGGTAGCTCTGCATCCATGTGAACGATGAAAGACGGTTGTTTTCGGACACTACGTGCTAGACTATCCGCCATTAAATTCTTCGTTCGAGGTACATGAACGAGCTATGAACTGAGGAAGCAATCTTTTAAAGTTTTGATGTTCGCGAGAGAACACCCAAACACTGGCCATTCTTCTGGTTCCGAAACCATCTTCACCAATTGAGAACAATCCGTTGCAAACGTAACTTGATGCTGTCGCAGATTCCTCATACACTTCATTGCCCATAGAAATGCCTCCATTTCCGAGTGAAGAGGTGAGAGACTTGCCTAACCTTTCTTGCCCCCATCAGTCCGTCAAAACCCTCCAGAGTGCTATACCAGCCTTGTCCGGAATACAGTTTCTTATCTTTCCACGAACCATCTATGAAGCACCAACGTCCCGCAATTGATGGTAAGGTATGTACCTCGACCTGTCCTGCTGCTCCCTAAGATTTTCGGCACCTGTGCCTCTGCCCATAGTATTGATTCTGTCTCCGCTAATTTAAGCGTATCACTGGGATCAATATCTAAATTACTAAAAACTTTTTTGTTTCTTCATTTCCAAATATACCATAAAATCTACACATAATGATGATTATCCATTTTCGGAAGAACTCGCCAGAATAAGTGATCCATATTTGTGAAAAGAGAACTTGTAGGAAAGAAAGCCGGATTTGATGGGAAAGAAAGTCGGATTCAATATATAAAATTTTATAAATGTGTATAAACTTGGTATTTCATTTGTAAGAATTTAAAAGGGTTTGTATCGTTTATCAATTCTTATAAAAATATACCCATTAAATAAGAGTATCTAATTATTTTTAAGTGTTTATAATTGGTTTATATAGGTTTATAAATTGGTTTAAAACAAAATCATAGTTTATAGAAACTATAACAAACAGATTTTCTAGAATAGTTTATAAAGGTTTGTAAGTTGTTTGAATGATTTATAAATTGGTTTATAAGAGTTTATAAATTTAATTTTGATTAATAAGAGTTTATAAGTTAATTTAAAAGGGGTTATAAAAGGGTTTCTACGGTTTATAAGTTGATTTATAAATGCTTATAAACTAATTTATAAGGTTTGTTAGTTGATTTCTAAAAATTTTAAACCTTCTAAATTTATGTATCATCATTTACGAACTTTAAAAAGATTTATAAGATCTTGTAAAACTGATTTAATTTATAAAAACATCTAATACCTTTGCAAACTTTATGAAGATTATAATTATATTTATAGAAAATTAAAAATCATTTGTAAGAGTTTACAGATACCTAGGTGAAATCTATAAGAATGTATAAACCATTTATAGGGGATTATAACATTATTTATATGAACTTATAATTTTTTATAAATATAAATTTATATTAAATTATAAAATTGACTTAATAAAATTATTTATAAGGTGTTACAAATAATTTATAAAACCTTTTCAAATCTATAAAACTTATAAAGTCTTATAGAATGTTGACAAACTTTATGAAATAGATTTAAATACTCTTATAAGAGTATATAAAATCATTTTATATGGATTTATAAATTATTCATAATCAGTTTGTAAGTCATTTAAAAGTGTTTATAACTGATTTATTAGGGTTTATAAAATTTTGTAAGGTATCTACATTTATAAGAGTTAATATATTTATTTATAAGAGTTAATAAATAATTTATAAATAATTGATAAAGGTTTATAAAATCTTTTGTAAAGGTTTATGAAATCATTTATAAAGTTTTATAAATTTTCAACACATCTTTGGAAGATTACAAATATTCTTATAGAATTTTAAAAATTTATAAGAGTTTACAAAATGAGGCATTAAAATTCCCAAATTGTTTTGGTGTGACACATAATTTTATATTTACTTATTTCTTATTTCTTTTTTTTTTTTGAAAAAAACTTATTTCTTATTTCATTGTTCACATTATTGTCATTTAGAATATTTGCTACTTTGCAAGCATAAAACCAAACTCATCTTGACCGACATGTATGTATACATTCACATATCCTCAAGAAAAAAAACAGAGCTTTTTCTATCAAAAGATGAAACACACGTTTGGTCTCACCTTCCCAATGAAACCTAATGAACCACCAAGCGAGTAATGCTTATAGCTACATCTGCAAGTGAACCACATGTAGCATTTTTGAAAGCTGGTGATTGGGCCAATAATAGTCTCCTTGTTGTTGGTACAAAATCAATCAGCATTTCTCCAAAACAGACTATAGAGGAGACACTTGCGTGGAGCCATCACATTTATAAAATCGTTAAGCATTTCTCACATTTCTATATTTATGTGAGATTTATAAGTATTTATAAAATAATTTATAATTATTTATAAATTATTTAGTATTTGTAAAATTATTTAACCATTTTTTTTTTGATGCTCAGTTTCATAAGAAGCGTATATGTTACCATCTTTCTTCATCGCTTTCAAAACCTCTTCTACACGAGAGAAGTCTCTCTCTTAACATAAGCATTGATAATGGTGTTGTAAGTGTAAGCTTCAGGTTTAATAATTCCTTTACAAGAGAACTATTTTACCGGAAAAAAATTACTTTACCAGCTTCCTACTCTTCTCAAATTGACATCTTCTGTATAATCTTTCGACAACAATCTTCAACGAAGAAACAGTAATCCTCAATCCAAAATCAAACATTTGCATAAAAAGTCCAAACAGAGATCAAATATCTGGCGTTTCTTGGTCACCACCAAAAACACAATGCAGGAGATATCTTTGATATATAATCCCTCTTCTTCACCACTTAATACGAAACCCTTAGACCCTCTTTGAACATTCCGGTCTGATAAAAGCAATCGCACATGTCGCGCAAAAAAATATTAAAACGTTAATGCATAAACAATATGTTCTTCATGAATACATATTTATAAGATTTTATAAATTTGAGAATATAAAATTTCAATAAAATTTTTTGTCTCCCTTTCCAAAATCAGATTGATTATGAGAAATCAAGTTAAAACTAAAGAAATAGAACAAAACCACCATCAAATATAACGTTTTAACGCGTTTGTGAGAGATCTCGTTCGGTTCGTCGAAGTTCGTAGAGTTTTTCATGTTCGTCAGAGAGTTCGTCAAGTTTTTCAGGTTTGCTGGAGAGCTCGTCAGGTTTTTCAGGTTCGTCGGAGAGCTCGTCAAAGAGCTTATTGGAGAGTTCTTCGGATAGCTCATCAGGTTCATCGGAGAGCTTGTCCGGTCTCGTCGGATTTGATAACCGTGCAGCAACCGGAAGCTTGTCAAATTTGAAATTAGAAAGCTCGGGAGAATATAAATTATGAATGGGTTTAATTAATTAGGAGTATAATAGTAGTTTTACTATTAAAAATAAAAAATAAATGTATTTAAATTAAATATGAAAAGTGATAATAAGAAAATGATATTTTAGACAACTTTCATCCATCCAAGTCCTGTCACATGTATCTCCTCGTCAAGAAGCAAGCAACTAACTTCCCTATTTTATGAAATCCCTTGTTAATAAATTTCGAAGTTGTATTTACAAAATTCCAAATCATCGAGCAGTTTATATAATTTCCAAATGACTTTACGTATGCGCATAACTGAATTTTAAAAAGTCGACCCTGAATATTTTATGTGAACTTGCAATAATTAGAAAACTAGATGATAACCTACATCCTGCATGGGATGAATATTTTTAACAATATATTGTACTTAAATATTATATAGAATATACATTTTGTTATCAATAATCTTATTTACATTTTATTAGAGGTGGACATTCGAGTATCATTTAGTTCGATTCGGATTCTTGAGGGTTTGGTTCGGTTCGGATCTTTGCGGGTTTGGTTCAGATTTGGGTTTGAATAACATATTTATTTTTTTCAAAAATTAAAGTTCATATATACTTAAAATTTTTAAAAATCAAAAATAAAAATAATATATAACATATAAATTTGAATAATGTATGCCAAAATACTTAAACTTAACATAAAAATTGGTTTAGCTTAATATTTGGATAAAAATCAATAGATATTTTCAGTATTTTAGGTGTTATAAGTATCGTTTAGCTATTTTAAACATCTACTTATAACTATTTGTATATATTTTCAAGTATTTTGAACAACTCAAAAACATCTTATATATTTTGTATATTCTTTTAGATATTAAATTTAAATATAATTAATATATTTAAGTATGTAAATCTTGTTCGGATATATTCGGATACCTAAAATATTTCGGTTTGGATCGGGTTCGGTTCCGGTTCTCTAGATACTATAATTTTGAACCCATTTGGATATCTAACCAATTTTGGTTAAAGTTCAGTACTATTTTTTGATCGGCCTTGGTTCCGTTTTTTGGATTCAGATTTTTTGCCCAACCCTATATTTTTATTGTGACAAAATTTTAAACGAAATTGATGATGGTTCATACTGATTTTGTGTATTCAACAATTTTTAAACCAAAATATATTTTACTATGCAAGTGACCCATTTAGTTAATCACTAAAAACTGTTCTTGGCCCTTTTAAGAAAAACAATGGGTTGAACTTAAAGAAACGTTAATTTCAATAACTTCTAAATAAATCTTAGTTGTATCAATCTTAAGATTGTTGAACAATATTAATTAATAAAATCTTACACTTTTTAGAGTAATCAATGGTTTCTAAATTAATTTATAGGAGATTATAGTAATCACATAAATCAAAACAACACATCTTGTTTATTTACAATATATTTATGGTAGATAAATTAAAATAATCATTTTATTTATTTTATATGGTATATAATTATATTTCAAAGATATTTACATAAATATGTAGTATATTTTAATATAAATATTTATTATTGAGACTTCTTACTCATATGGTTTTAATAACATTTGTATATTTGATGTAACAAAAAATTTAAACCATTAATCTCAAAATTTCCGGTGTGATATTTTTCGATGCAAATTTCAAAATAAAAATATTAAGGTCTCAATATTCTTTCAATGGTACATATTTAATTTAACGATATTAATATATTGTGTATATATATATTTAATATGAATATCTATTAAATAAAAATTCATATTAATATGATTGTATGATCATTTGTATCTTGTTATAAAAAAACTTAAACCATTGATCACAAAATTTCAAAGGGATTTTTAACATTTTTTTTGTAATTTAAAGTCATTTAAAAAAATCAAAATATAACATAAAAAAAATCTAACTTTTTAATTATATGGTTAATGTGATTGTTTAACTTCTTTTAATAATATAAAATTTGAAAAAATGAGGAAAGATGCAAAAGTTGTTATCAAAACTTTATTATTCATAATCATTAATTGTCATATATACGTTAATTATATTAAGTAATTCCGTAACTTTTATTTAAAGAAATAATACATGCTTCTTATATTTTGGGTTAATATAATGTTCCTAGTAATTGGATTTTTGACCAACATTTTTCAATTGATTCTTAAGTTGACATGTAAGATTAATTGATATTTTAATTAAGTGACAACTCAGCAAAACTCTTTTGTAATTATTACAAACTACATGTTACAACTTTTTGAATGTTTCTCTATTAATATACATACGATGTAAAAAAAAAATAAATGTTTCTGCAGTCTAATAAGTTCAGCTTTTTTCCAAAAAAAAAAATGACAACCTTGGAAAATATTTGATTTCTTTTAATTTAATATGATTTTCGCTGTTTGTGCCGCCCATGCCTTAGGAATACAGTCACATTTAGAAAAAAGCAATAGTGAAAAAGATTATCAAAGTCTGTAAATAGTAATTACCGCATACAAAGATAGTGTACTACTACTAAGATATTTTATTTGATAATTTGGGGTCCTGTGGGCGAAAACACATATCATACAAAAAAATGAAAAATAGAGACATAGGCGACAAGAAGAGGAGTAGAGCTATTAGCTATATGAAAAAAAAATGTATAAAAAGTCACAAATAATGAAATATGCCATCGACTGTTTATGAGTATTGAGAAGAATAAAACGAAAATAATAATTAATATCTGTTAGAAGGCATTTGGGCGTTAGATATTTTAAAAGAATTGTTCAGCTTTTTCTCTTTAGATGTTTATATATATATTATTACATTATACGTTGTATTTTTATACATATGCTTGCATTATTCCAAATTATTGTGATTTTGTCTTATTATGTCAGTAGAAAACTAGGATGCATCCAAGCTTGTATTGCATGTTCCAGCTTTAATCAAATTTAAGATGACTGGACAGAAACCCAAAGCCAAAAATTGACGGAAGTGCTAAATATAGATATCTCATACTTGTTGTTCAAAAAAAAAAAAGATATCTCATACTTAATAAAAAAATTAAGTTTCTTATCAGTAATTAGATAGTTTACTGGAGAATGTTGGGATTGTATACCCCATGTCCAACGCTTTATTATCCGATTAGTATGATATTGTCCAATTTAGGTCTAAATGGCAAGCCCGCATGGATTTACTTTTGGTTTCATTCCCAAAATGTCTCGTACTATTAGAGTTGGACATCTCTTTATATATTAGACACTCTTTATCTAATTCTCCAATGTGTGACTTAGTTTGTTATCTCACATTCTCTCCCTCAAACTAAGGATCACATTCATCTCGTGTTCCACAACTGACTTCCATAATCTTTTGACTTGATCTCTGCCACACACCTCTCATTCCTAACTCATAGGATACCATTCATCTCTCGAAGGGTATATTGGTCTTTTGCAGATTTCTCGTCAACCGCTCTGATACCAATTGTTGGGATTGTTAAAGCTCATGTCCAACTCTATATTATCCGATTAGTACGATATTGTCCACTTTGGACCTAATTGGCAAGCCCGCATGGATTTATTTTTGGTTTTTTTCCCAAAAGGCCTCGTACTATTAGAGTTGGACATCTCTTTATATATTAGACACTTTTTGTCTAATTCTCCAATGTTGAAAGTAAGCTTGAAGAAAGCTTGTGGAACAAGTTATCCTAAAAGTATTTGGAATGTGAAAGAAATAGGAAATATACTTGTTTAGGAGTTATCTAAATAAGTTAAACTAATGAGATTAGGAAATTGATATCTGTGGCATTAGTTATGAATTGTGAGAGAGATCTTTGTGAGAGCTTAAGTTTTGGAGAGAGTTTTCTTAAGCTAATAAGAATTGAGTTATTCTTAATGATCTTGTGAGTTTATACAATAATATTGAAACTATCAGAGCTTGTGACGAGCCTGAGAACGATTGATGTTTTGATGTTCTACGGTGAAGATCCGGAGAGGTGGGTTGAGTGGATTGACGTGTTAGTTGCAGCTCACAACTTCACCGTTTTCAAAACAAGAAAGTTTATGTATGGGTTCATTGAAGGTCATGCTCTGTCGTGGTATGGAGATGAAATTTCACGATATGGGTTTAGTAGCTGGGATGATTTGAAAGTCAGATTACTCAATCGGTTCAGTACATCCGCAAAGCAAGAGAAGGAGCAACTGGAACAGTCCAGATTGATGGATATTTTGAAAGAGATGAGTAATCGTTTTGAACAAAGATGGAAAGGAAAAGAGGAGAAGACATTGGAATCAGATGACGTAAAACAGGTCGAGAGTGATGACGGAGGGGATGATCTAATTATGTACTCAAATCAGCTGATTCAATATGTGAAGAGTGATATGTTGATTCTAGCCTATCCAGTAATGGTGCAGGAGAAGGACGATCCAGAGACTGAAACCCTTTTGTTCGATGAGGATAACAGCTCAAAGACAGAGATGGATAGTGGTGCCTGCCAAGTGTTCGAGAAAATTCTCAAGAAAAGAAAGAAAGTAACAAAGAAGAAGAAGAGATTAAAAAAGCTCTTTAGTGATATTGAAGATCAGTTGGTAGAGATTTTGAGCCACAAAGAGAGTGATAACTCAGACATGTTGGGGATACAAATGGAGAACACAACCAAGAGACAAAGAAAGAGTTGGTTGGAGTGGAGTAAAGGGAACTGTCACTGGGTACACACTCGGCAAAGGTTAGACAGAAAGTGAATGCTCATATTCAGAAAGAAGAAGAGAAAGAGGAAGAGAGAAATCGAAGTGCTTTTGGGTGTTGAGAATAAGATAGAGATTGTAAAGAGGGGAAATCGAGGAGTTAGAGAAGCTCTTAGTCAAAATGAATGATACTATGGAGAGTTTTACAAAGGAAGAGAAATCTGTGAGAGATATGGAGGACGAGAAGATGGAGTCGAACAAAATATATAATTGAAGCTCTACAACACGATGATGCAGCATAAGGAAGTTTTGAAACCAATCAATCTTGAGCTCATGTATGTCTGTGGAATCACAGCCTACGATTTGAGACACATCGGCCATAACCGCGCTGCCGTTTTCTTCGACGTCCTATACAGATACTTGAAGCAATTGGGTTACGAAGTTTATTACGTCAGGATTTTCACAGATGTTGATGACAAGATAATCAAACTTGCTAATGAGAATGGAGAGAAGCCATTAGATTTGAGCAAACGGTTTTGCAAGGAGTATTGGGTGGATATGGAAGCTCTTCAGTGCCTACCTCCCACAGACGAGTATTATCTCCGCAACCATATTGATGATATTATAATCAATATTGACAACATTATTGAGAAAGGCTTGGGGTATGCTATGAAAGGAGAAGATGTGTTCTTATCTGTCGAGAAATTTACAGACTATGGTAAATTGTCGTGTCAACTGCTGGAACATAAATGGGGTGGCGAGCAAGTTGAGGTTGATCCTAGAAAGCGTAAACCTGCTGTTTTTACATTATGGAAAGCTGCAAAACCTAATTGGGAAAGCTCATGGGGTCAACCAGTAAAACCAAGATGGCACATCGAGAGTAGTGCCGTGAGTGCTCATTATCTGTCTCCGAGTTTCGTAGTTTATGGTGGTGGTGCAGATTTGAAATTCCCACACCATGAAAACAAGCTCGCTCAGACATGTGCTGTATGTGATGATGGTGGCGTGAGTTACTGGTTGCATAATAGGCATGTAACTATTAATAACGACAAGATGGCGAAATCATAGAAGAATCTTTATGAGTTTATTGAGAAAGAGAAGGCAATGGTGGTACAAATTGATGCAATAGGGAAAGATAAGATGGTCAAGGAATCTGAGCTCGAGAGGTTAATGAATGAAAAGGTTTCAGTTGAGAAACAGATGGAAATGTTCTATGTGCAATGCTCGGATAAGGAGAAGTTGATTGGCAAGTTGTTTCGGGAGAAGATTGAACTTGAGGAGCATTTGTTGCAAGAGGAGAAAATACGAGTTGAGCTGATTCGAAAGGTTGATGAGCTAGTGTGTGTCGAGACCAGTGAGAAGCCTCAATTTAAAGTTGGAGAGATATGGATGCTTGAGCATGTTGAGCTCGAGAGAGAAAACTTGAATGATGCACTTGATGAGGAAAAGAGACATGGAGAGGATCTGAAGGCATATGTTTCAAAATCAGAGAAGATGACTGAGACAACTCTAGAGAAGATTAGGATTGAGCGTGAGAGTTTATCTACAGCAAAGGCTATCCTGGAAAAGAAACTACTAGAGCTCACAAACCCCATTAATGCTCTGAAAAAGGAAGTAAAATCTGCTGGAGTGGAAGCGAAACACAGCTTGGTGACGCTAAAGAGTACCGCATCCGATGTGTTACAATCAGATAGTGAGCTGCAGAAGCAAGAAAATGGAACAGAATCCTATGCCTTGGATTTAGTATCAATAGAGAAAGTGTACGAAACCAAAGAGGACATAATAGAGGAGATGAAAAAAGAAGCCAAGTCAATGAAGCTATCAACAGAAGGGCACCACAAGAAGAAGAAAAAGTGTGCTAAGAAGCTCGGCCATAACCGAAAAACTAGAGTAGAGAAAGTCCCATGTATCGTCAGTGACTGGCCTCTCGAAGAACATGAGCTTAAGGCCTTAGAAGATCGACGTGCCCGTGCTCTCCATGAGATTGAACATAAAAGGAGAAAACTTGGCTTGGTTGAGGATGATAATAGCAAGACAGAGGAAGGGTATGAACATGAGAAGAAAGAAGATAACGTAACAAGAGTTGTAAATGGTCGTGATGACTCAGAGAAGGCTTTCTACAAGGAACTCTTCTATCACTCTACGTTTCATGGTACACTAGCTGATATCTTCCTACGAGACACAGATTTCATCTCAGATTCTCGTGGAATGGTCGCATTTGTAGCCACAATTAAGGAGCAGAAACTTGAGTCTAAGATGTGTTCAAGCTTAAGGGGGAGAATGTTCAAAGTAAGTTTGAAGAAAGCTTGTGAAACAAGTTATCCTAAAAGTATTTGGAATGTGAAAGAAATAGGAAATATACTTGTTTACAAGTTATCTAAAAAGTTAAATTAATTAGATTAGGAAATTGATATCTCTATATAAGGAGATGCCAATGTGTGGCATTACTTATGAATTGTGAGAGAGATCTTTGTGAAAGCTTAAGTTTTTGAGAGAGTTTTCTTAAGCTAATAAGAATTGAGTTATTCTTAATGATCTTGTGAGTTTATACAATAATATTGAAACTATAGAGAACTGGTACGATATACTTTCAGTAAGATAACGTTAATCATAAATAATTAAAACCATGAAATTATTTAGTGTTTGATCGAATTTGATAAAATTTCTTGTACTTAAGAAACTAACACTACAAGAAAACAGCGGTATTCTGACGGATATTCCGACGGAAAATGAAATTGGGGTTCCTCGGAATTTCCTCGGAATATACCGAGGAAACCTCAGTCCGTCGGAATATTCCGAGGAAATTCCGAGGAAATATTATAGCCGTTGGAGAGCCGTTGGGGGATTTTACAAAATTCCGAGGAAATTCCGACGAACTAGCCTTTTCCGTCGGAATTCCGTCGGAATTTCCTCGGTATGTCGGCAGGATTTAATCTATATAAACAAGCACTCCTCTTCCTCTTCATTCACTCCATATCTTCATCCTCCCTCTTACTCTATTTACACACGAATTTGATTCATAAAAAATATGTCTTCTTCAAATTATTTTCGTTCTTGGATCGATCGACCTCATTTGGATCCGAACACGAGATTGCTTACGGAAGAATACCAACGAGGTATAACCAAATTCTTGGGGTTAGTTCACCGACAACCGGAAGCAAAAACAGGTAAGTTAAGATGTCCTTGCTCTAATTGTAAAAATAGAAAGGTTATTAAAGAGTGGAATGTTTGGACTCATCTATATTTGAGTGGGTTTACACGAAGTTACAAAATTTGGTATCATCATGGGGAAACTGATTATGAACATGGTAGTACTAGCGAACCTCAGCCAGCGGTTAGATTAGAAGAACCAATTAGAACAGATGTAGATTATGGTGTAGGTACTGAGCAGATGGTAAATGATCATTTTAGAGGGGAAGATTTACCCAATGCAGAAGCTAGGAGATTTTATGATATGTTGGATGCTGGAAAGCAACCATTGTACGAAGGTTGCAGAGATGGTCATTCAGCTTTATCATCTGCTACAAGATTGATGGGCATTAAAACAGATTATAATTTGGCTGAAGACTGTGTGGATGCGATTGCTGATTTTGTAAAAGGTATTCTACCCGAGGATAATGTAGCTCCTGGTTCATACTACGAGGTTCAGAAACTCGTAGCTGGTCTTGGTTTATCGTATCAGGTAATAGATGTATGCAGCGACAACTGCATGATTTATTGGAGGGCGGATGAACAGCGGGTTACATGCAAATTTTGTGGAAAGCCTCATTATAAAGATACGAGTGGAAGAGTTCCAGTGCCATATAAAAGGATGTGGTATTTACCTTTGACGGAAAGGTTGCAGAGGTTGTATCTATCTGAACGCACAGCGCAACCAATGAGATGGCATGCGGAGCACTCAACAGATGGTGAGATCAGACATCCTTCAGATGCAAAAGCGTGGAAGCATTTCCAATCAAAGTATCCCGACTTTGCGTATGAAAGAAGAAATGTCTACCTTGGATTATGTACTGATGGTTTTAGTCCGTTTGGCAAGAGTGGAAGACAATATTCTCTATGGCCCGTCATTCTTACACCATACAACCTCCCCCCAAACTTGTGCTTGCGACGAGAGTTTTTGTTTCTCTCGATTCTCGTTCCCGGACCAGAGCATCCTAAGAGATCACTTGATGTGTTTCTTCAGCCACTAATATATGAGTTGCAACAACTATGGGCTCAAGGTGCTGAAACATACGATGTTTCGTGTAAAGAAAACTTTCAAATGCGGACAGTACTAATGTGGACAATAAGTGATTTTCCAGCATATGATATGTTGTCTGGATGGACAACGCATGGAAGGATATCATGTCCATATTGTCAAGATAACACTGATGCTTTCCAACTAAAACACGGAAGGAAAACGTGTTGGTTTGACTGTCACAGGAGATTCCTACCACCTGATCATCCATATCGTAGGAGTAGGAATTTGTTTACGAAGAACAAGAGGGTGTTTGACAGTCCACCTCCGGAAATTTGTGGGAAAGATTTGAAGATACAACTAAGAGATTTTGGTGCAGAAAGGACGCCAGAAGTCGGTGGACATGAGCGTTTTCCGGTAGATGCTGTTGGAGAACTACATAACTGGCACAAAAAAAGTATTTTCTGGGATCTGCCATACTGGGAGGATCATCTGCTAAGGCATAATTTAGATGTCATGCATATTGAGAAGAACTTTTTTGACAATCTCATGAACACGATCCTTAATGTTCAAGGTAAAACAAAGGATAATTTGAAGTCAAGACTGGATTTAGTCGATATATGTGCTCGTTCAGAACTTCATGTTGATGAAAATGGTAGGGCTCCTTTTCCCATATACCGACTTGATGCAGAGGGAAAAGATGCGTTCTTTGATTGGATTTCAAACGATGTGGAATTTCCAGACGGTTACGCATCAAATTTGCGTAACTGTATCGACAGAAAGGAAGGAAAGTTTACTGGCTTGAAAAACCACGATTGCCATGTAATGATGCAGCGCCTCCTTCCGTTCGCCTTCAAGGAACTATTACCACAAAATGTTCATGAAGCAATTGCAGGGATAAGTGGTTTCTTCCGCGATTTATGCACGAGATCAGTGACTCTTGAAGGTATTGAAAATTTGAAGACTAACATAGCCGTGATTCAGTGCAACCTTGAGAAGATATTTCCTCCCTCATTTTTTGATGTTATGGAGCATCTTGTTATTCACCTGGCAAGAGAATTGGAACTTGGTGGTCCTGTGCAGTATAGATGGATGTATCTGTATGAGCGGTATATGTTCCATTTGAAGAAGATGGTGAAAAATTTAAGTAGGGTGGAAGGTTCTATAGTCGCACAGATGATCAATGAAGAAACTTCAAACTTTGCCGAGTACTACTTTCCAGCAGAAGTTCAGACCAAAAACAGAAGACCTGCTCGGCATGATGATAGAGGCGAACGGGCAACATATCATGTTACGGTTCCAGACATTTTCACAGACGTTGGACGACTTAGCGGAAAACCAAAGGACCGTCGACTTACTGAGCAGGAGCGCAGTAATTTGCAAACATATTTGCTCACCAACTGCGAAGACGTTCTTCAATATGAGAGGTAAATAAATGAGCTTACAAATTTTTATTTTAACAAGTTGAAATTTAAATCTTAATTAATTACATTATTGTCATCATATACAGGATTTTCATGGCAGAAAAGCGGTTCGAGTATAGATACGCCACAGAGGACGAACTAGAAGAAATGAAGCAGAGAGAATTTACTGGATGGATGTTTACTTATGTGAGTGCTTTAAACAAATTAAAATATATTTTATCACATATTTATACTAATTCACATTTATTGATATAACATATATATATATGTGCTATTAATAGGTGTCTGCTGGTTTGGCCAGAGGTGAAACATTTGACGATTGGATACGTGAGATGGTCGTTGGACCAAACTTTGTTGTGAAGTCATATCCGAGATTTTGTACTCGAGGATATGCATTCACAACTCAGAAGAGGAGACGTTCGAGTACGACTTATGATGATGGCGTTTGTTCTGCATCAGGAGATGATGTATACTACGGACACATACATGAGATTTTGGAAATCAAGTATTTGGGCATGGTTGGATTGCGCTGTACTGTTTTCTATTGTGATTGGCACGACAACACCCCAGATCGAGGTGTGAGAACAGATGCATTTGGTGTTACATCAGTAAATTCGAGGCGAAAGCTGCAATATTATGATCCTTTCATTCTTGCTTCCCAGGCCGATCAGGTAATTAAATGTTAATTATTCAGAATGATTCATCATCATGTGTATTAATTTATAATTTTTCTAAATGTTACAGGTTTGTTATATCAAGTACCCCCGGGTAAGGAACAGAGATGATCCATGGGTTACTGTTACAAGACTCAACCCGAGAGGCCGAGTTCAGGGAAGTTCTGAGCTGGAAGACCCACTACAACCAAGCACATCCGGCAACTGTAGTGCAGCAGAAAATTTAGCTGGAGTTGGCCTTGTAGTCGATTTAACCGACTTTGGAGAGGAAGCCGTCGTTCACGTAGAGGATGAACCAGTAATTGGAGAGTTTCACCAAGATCCAGATTCAGATTCATCTAGTGATGATGACTCGGAAACAGAATATCATTGATTTTTTTTATTTTTTTTAAAGAAATACCGAGGAAATTCCGAGGAACACTTGATATAACCTCTTTCCTCGAATAATAGTTATTTGGTTTATCTAGCAAGGCAAAGCTGAATACGAATTAAAAACTACTCAGAACACAACCAAATAAAACGAAGAAACCATGTAAAAGAAATACAAACTCATAATTAAGAAACCCAAAAAAAAACTCAGTTCAAAATTAACAGAAAATAAGACCATAAAACGTTAGAATAGAAAAGAAAATAAAATAGCCGGTGATAGCTCCTACTCCTCGTCTCCTGCTCCAGATGTTCCGCATCATTGGGTCTCTTGGACCTCTTTCTTACCCTGTGTGTACCACTCGAACCCGAACCAGAGCTGGATGGAGAGTTGTCCCGATGAACTACATCATCCTTTTGGCAACGACACGGCCTGATACGTGAAATGGCAGCCCAGATCTTGTGTAGCATGTCGTTGTTTGTCTTTATGCTCTGATCTCTCCAATGTTGTTGCTGGCGCGAAGTGGCGTTCGGTGGAAGCTCTTGCAGCTTGTACTGGCTGGAGTCTGATGGGAGTAGCTGATGGGGTTGTGAATCATCTGGAATGGCTTGTGCAGCCTCATCTTCTCCTTCTTCATCAACCACGCCCTTGCCTTTGGTCTGATATTTTGGCGTGAAGAAGGATGGCTTGTCTACTAGTGCGGTAGCAGGGGGTAGGAACTCAACTGCAGCCTCTGAAAGTAGAGAAGTGAGACCGATCTGAGGTAGGTGGCAGTAGAGTGTTTTCTTCGCTCGGTCCTGGAATACGTAGACGTAAGGACCATCCCGATCGATCCTCGAGTGGGGACCAGCTATGAACTCCTTACTTACTAGAGAAATGACATCCAGGTAGTTCCAAGCAATGTTGTTCGATCTGTCCAGTGCTACCTCCTGGTTCTTGCAGTCTACACCCACATGTCTAAGGATCCGAGTAATCACTGCACCAAATCCACATGCATTGCTCTTGGATTTGGTTACTTTCCCCTTGTATCCTGCTAAGTTTGCGGCCAGCACCGCTCCCATGTTGAAGGCAGTAGCAGGTGGGAATGTAGAGTTTCCAAATGCCGGTAGCAAATGCCTCACACCTTGGTACAGGAGGCACAACTCCCATTGCGTGACTGATGCGGCTGTGGTTGTCCCGTATAGCAATGAGCCAATGAGGCGTGTCGCATATCTCAGTACTGGGCTCCGGATAAGTGACTCCTTTGCCTGAGAAGATCTATAAACCCATGTGCCAATCGTTTCCCAGAAGTTCAACAGCTCTGAAGTCCAATAAAGACCATATGTCCTCTCCCCCGCACTCAATCCAAATAGTCCGCAGAGGTCTGTGAAAGATACCTCATAGTATACTTTCTGCACTACGAATGCCAGAAAACCTTCCTCATGCCTATCATCGGGACGGGTGACGTATGCGGATGCTATGAACTGGCGTACCAACTCCGGATAAGTGGGTTCCTTGAGGTTGCATAGTTGGCCTAGACCCATGTTCTGGAACAGTCCTTCAATGTCTGCTTGGATTCCCAATATTGTCATCGTCTCAGGACATGCTAGTTGTGTAGCCGGAACGGCTACCTTCTTCATGTTGTTGTAGTGGGTGGTATCAGACTTATCCCACTTCTTTGGCCTTTGCTTCTCCAGCTGTGACGAACCCGCTTCTTGTGTGTTTTTCTTTGCTGATGTTTTCGTGCGCTTCATTCTCTACAAAATAGAATCATTGCTCTCAACATGGTTATAATCAATTAAGAACTCAAAGCAACATGAAAATGAAAAGCGAAATCGAGTTGTGATAAAAAAAAAAACAAATTGAAAAAAATTCTCAATCCCTAAATAATCTCAAATCCTGTTCCAAACTCGTTAATCACAGACAATTGTGTTCTATTCCATGTTTAAACATCTGTTTCATGCATATTTGATCAAGGAATCAACACGGAAATAAGAAATTCACAAAACCCAAAAAATTGCTCAAGAACACGATTTCAGAATGTGGAGATTCGCGGAGTATACCTGTCTTAGGGTGAAAACGAGTGTAGGAATCAGGTAGAGCTCAAAAAATCAAGTGGAATGGAGCCCAAAATTGTTCAAATCGGATGATTATAGAGAGAGAAAGAGGGGGGGCGAATTATAGGGGAAATCAGAGGGGATGAGAGTTCT